>NC_084742.1:24277401-24327401 GCF_033978785.1 Entelurus aequoreus | reverse complement strand
GATTTTTTTCCCGATTCAAAACGATTCTCTATTCATTCAATACATAGGATTTCAGCAGGATCTACCCCAGTCTGCTGACATGCAAGCAGAGTAGTAGATTTTTGTAAAAAGCTTTTATAATTGTAAAGGACAATGTTTTATCAACCGATTGCCATAATGTCAATTTGTTTTAACTATTAAATGAACCAAAAATATGACTTATTTTATCTTTGTGAAAATATTGGACACAGTGTGTTGTCAAGTTTATGAGATGTGATGCAAGTGTAAGCCACTGTGACACTATTGTTCTTTTTTTATTTATTTTTTTATAAATGTCTAATGATAATGTCAATGAGGGATTTTTAATCACTGCTATGTTGAAATTGTAACTAATATTGATACTGTTGTTGATAATATTCATTTTTGTTTCACTACTTTTGGTTTGTTCTGTGTCGTGTTTGTGTCTCCTCTCAATTGCTCTGTTTATTGCAATTCTGAGAGTTGTTGGGTCGGGTTTGGTTTTGGAATTGGATAGCATTGTTATGGTATTGCTGTGTATTGTTTTGTTGGATTGATTAATTAAAAAAACAAAACAAAAAAAAAATCATTTTAATAAATAAATAAATACAATAAAAATCGATGTTTTAAAAATGAGAATCGATTCTGAATCGCACAATGTGAGAATCGCGATTCGAATTCCAATCGATTTTTTCCCACACCCCTAATATATATATATATATATATATATATATATATATATATATATATATATATATATATATATATATATATATATATATATATATATATACACACACACACACACACACACATATATACACACAGAGACATATGAGGTAGATCACCTTGACTTTTTAATTTGAAAAGTTGCTCTCCTGCTGAAAAAGTGTGGAGACCCCTGCTTTAAAGCCTCTAATGATCTCAACCATTTATAGTCCTCGTCTCAACTTTTTAAGATTATGCTTTGTTCTCAACAACAAAACGACTTGAAACATGTTTTTTGGCTTTGACTCTGTCTAAACTCAATATCTACTGTATACCAATATTCAGCCTAAAGACTATATATTGGGATAAGAGTCCTGCCGAGCTCTTCTTCTAGGTCCAATCCGTTGAATCATTCGGTCATTCCCCACATCTGCGGTCCCCTCCAAGGTTTCTAATTGTATCCCATTGGGTTGAGTTTTTTCTTGCCCCGATGTGGGATCTGAGCCGAGGATGTCGTTGTGGCTTGTGCAGCCCTTTGAGACACTCGTGATTTAGCGCTATATAAACAAACTTTGATTGATTGATTGAAGTAACTGGGTCATCTAATTATCGAAAATCCAGCAGGAATATTATTGAACTTCATGTGAAGACTATCGTTCAGTCTTTAGACAGAAGAGTGACAGGCCTGGAATGGTCTTAGCAGCAGGAGGCTCTCAAAAACTCGCAAGGCGGAAAGGAGGTAATTGATGGAACAAAAATGGACGGGAGTTGTTCGACAAAGACGGTGGAGGAGGGGACAAATAAATGAGGACATCGCCGGTTGAGGCAAGGAGGAGGTGATGAGGCACATCTCCCCAGTGATCTGTACCTGCCAGGTCCCGTATACCCCAAACAGCTGCTTGTAAGTGCTGCGAAGCATCCCCTCCTTTAAACCATCCCCCCTGTCCCCGCACACGCTATCCATCTTGCCACCTTTTAATGGTGCTGCAGTGAGAGCATGTGTTCAGGGTGTTTGATGCGGCGTTTAACTTCTTCGCATGGCTGTTATTTTAGCCTCCCGCCTCTCTCGTGCAGCCGTAGCACAGGAGTTTAATCACACGTTGTCTATAAATAGAGCTGGCAAAACAGGCGGAGGGGCGCTTGCTTTCTATCCCAATTGCTCTCTGCAAAAAAAAACTAAAAAAAAAACTAATTTACCCCATTGTCTATAAAGCAACAGTATGGAACAGATTGCCTTAAGAGTAGCAGATTCGCTAGAAATAAGGAAAATAATATCCCTACAGTTGCCATGGCAACTTCACTTATTTCCCGTCCCGTGTGAATTGTTACCCAAAAATAATATGTTCTTTGATGTTTAAAGCAGTGGTATGTAACAACTTGACTTAAAAATGGTGGCAGCCACTGACAGACGAACCAGCCAGTTCTTTGTTGCTTTCAGAAATGTTTTCAGCCAGTGTGAGTGGCTCTCGCCCAAATGTTTTATCTCACGGTTAAAAGCTCAAGATGCAACAACATGAAAAGAGTAGTGGCGGTTAAAAAAGGTGGACCAGTCAGGTTGAGACCAAGTCAAGACCACGACTATTAAGAGTTTCAAAACCAATTCAAAACCAAGACTTTCCGGAATCAAGACCATGACACCCAGTCCTGACTTTAAGTAGTTAAAAAAAACTAGAGGAGACAAAACCAAGTTAAGATCAAGACTTCAGGAACCAAGTGCAATACTCAAAGGTGATATGAAAATTAAAACAAAAGAAGGAAGACGCCAGGCTGAGACAAAGACTTGAAGCAATGGTGACGAGTAAAACCAAAGCTTTAAGGAGTTGAGACTGAGTCAATCGGACCAACATTAAAGAGTCAAGACCAAGACTACAAGAGTTTTGAATAGCTTGACAAAAAATTTGGAATTTTTGCCTCACTGGTCCACTCATGTTACTATCAATGCAGTTATTACATATTCTTACTCTGAACCTCAATAAAACATTTTATAAATGTGACGTCTCCGCTCGGGATGGTCTCCTGCTGGCCCCACTATGGACTGGACTCTCACTATTATGTTATATCCACTATGGACTGGGCTTTCACAATATTATGCTAGACCCACTCGACGGCCATTGCATCCGGTCTCCCCTAGAGGGGGGGTGGGGGTGGGGGGGAATCTGCGGTCCTCTCCAAGGTTTCTCATAGTCATTCACATTGACATACCACTGGGTTGTGAGTTTTTCCTTGCCCTTTTGTGGGCTCTGAACCGAGGATGTCGTCGTGGCTTGTGCAGCCCTTTGAGACACTTGTGATTTAGGGCTATATAAATAAACATTGATTGATTGATTGATTGACTACACACACACTTGTACTGGCTGTCCTACCTACATCAATTGCAGCTACAGTGGGGACACTGTTTTCTAATTACTTTAATTAGTTTTAGCATACGGTATCTGTCTGAATCTTGGTGATATTGGGGGAAATCCCTATTGTGTCTTTTGGTGACAGCATATCTAAATAAATACATGGTCTTTCAATGGCATATTACTGTACAGAGATGGCAATTACAACGCTTTATGTCATTTCGAGGAGCACAAACACAAACACTTCGACCAACGCAATCAGCCTTATATTCTCTAAAAGAACCTCTAATGAGCTCCAGTAGTAAAGTGTCACATTGTGCACGCAATTGAAGGTTTGTTCGACAATGACACCATTTTCAGTCTATACAATTTACAGACAGTGATCCCGTTTGCCAAATCCTCGTTCCATTTTAGTTGTGTGTTTTTTTTGTTGTTCTTAATACTGCTGCATGCTTAGCCTGAGTAATTATAGTTAGTGAGGGCAAGTAATTGCTTTGTGGATGTGAATGATTACTGCCTATGAAAAGCAATGGAAACAACTCAATGGCTGTTACTGTGTATTTCTTGTTTTATACATGTTATTTATTCATTACATTTTTATGTTTGTATGTGATATCTTTTTGCACTTCTTTTAAGGTATAATTGCTATTGTCGTATTTTTTTTCATCCTGCTGTGTTAAAATGTTACACTGTTTCAATTGTATCTTATGACTGGACAGCACATGGCAAACTGGGGTTGTTTTTAAATGTGCTATATAAATGATTGATTTGAATTGAACTGAACATTATATTTTATTTTATTTTTTAAATGTTTGCCACTCCATCACTTTGACCTAAAAATTGTGGTGGTGATTTGCAAAAAAAACACATTCAAATGAAAAACATTTCCATTTATATTTGAAGCAATGTTATGTAACAAGTGGTCAGGCTTGCCCAAGTGTGTGAGAAAATGGTTAAACTGAAAAAAATAAAAATAAAAAATACATTTCCATGTAACCGTGTGTAACATCCTAGGCAGACTGTATTTTTTTTTTTTTTTTAGGTACCAGTAGCAACTTGACCTGAAACCAAAAACTATTAATATAAGGTAATCCAGCCAGTCAACAATTGTGTCTTTGAAATTGAATTATGTAACAATTTGATGCAAAAACTGTTGTGGTAGTGGTCATTAAAATGGGTCGGCCGGCCAATCGTCATTGTGTGCGAAACGTTACAGAGATTTAAAAAACAAAAATAATGTGACAAACTGCCCCCCAATTTGTATTATTGTTATTATTCATCCGTCAATCCATCAATTTTCTACCGCATGTCCCTCTCGGTGACCAATCGCAGGGCCAACAAATATGAGTTATTAATATAAATGCACCAGCCAGTCCCACTATTTCTGAATTGTTGAATTAAAAACATTTTATTTGACGTTTAAAGCGAAAAACTAATCAATGGGTGGATCATCCACATTCAAAACTGTTTTGATTGACAACATGACTGATAACCAACTGCTATTTTGAGTGAATAACTACGAACATGTAAAGTCACAATATGTGTTATTTGGTTACATTAACAGACTTTGAGTTTGTCTTTGCACTATTAGGTCTTCTTTCTATCTTTTTTCTTCAAAAGACGATGCACGACTAAACATTGGTGAACAAGACCTCATGTTCTACTCCCAAGGGTCTATCTCTTTGACCCAAGCTTTATAAACCGTATATGCTGTATTCTTTTTTTCTTCTTCCATCAAAACCCACTGAACTGAATCTGCTTTCTTTCGGTTCCAAAACCCTGTGGGATCCTCTCATGCCCATCTTTCAGGATCACTTTGATATCTTCGATATACCCCAAACTCGCACACATGCATGCATGAAGTCATGGCCATGAAAGGGGTGATTTATTCACCGCCACATGCTCGGACACTTCATTGGCCACACAATCCCAAACCTCCCATAACCCCCAAAACATCCAGTCTGTGTGAATTGTTACATTGAAAAATTATATTTTAATGGACGTTTAAATGTTAAAAAATAAGCTACTTAAGATGAAGCGGGTCAGCCAGCAATGACATTTAAAGTATCATTATGTAACAATTTGAGAATCATAGTGGTCACTGACATAAGTGGACCAGCCATATATGTGAACTGGTTAAAATTGACATTTAAAGCAAACTATATGAACAATTTACATCTACTGTATATTATATGAAGCTGGACCAGCTAATCGTGGAATTCAGATCAACAGTATGCAAACTTTTAAACTTTAGTAGTCATTAATTTAGATGGACCTGATGAATTTTTCTGTTTCCCGTTTAAAGCATCATTATGTAAAACGGGGACCTACAAATATTTGCAATACATGTTTAAATTTGACGTCTAAATACTTCGACTTAGACTTAGACTTACTTTTTATTGTCATTCAAATTTGAACTTCACAGTACAGATAAGAATAAAATGTTGTTGCATTAGCTCGTTGTAGTGCAGGATAAAAGGGCAATAAAGTGCGGATACACTGTAACTAGATAGATTACTGTACAGATTAATATATTGCACTTTTGAAAATGAATCCACGTTTACGGATGTATGTTATATTGTCTTTATAGTCCAGCGAGTTAATCCGTTAAAGGAACAGTAAGGGAAAACTTGATGTAACAACTACATTATTTAATCACTATTTTTAGGTCAAATTTTTCACATACAGTTTTCTACAACTTTGTATTCAAATTAAAAATATTTTTTCAATTTGACAAATTGTTGCATTATTATTCTTGTTTTGGAATATGCAAGCGTGCCTGGTTGGTGCACCAAGACTAGAAGTCCCCACAATAGGTGAAAGTAGACAAAGCAGAGGCACCCTTTAAATACAAATCTCTTTGTTTGTTTTATCAAGTTGTTGCATAGTGTTGCTTTAACTTGGTGCGAATAGTGTTTTGTTAATTCATAAACCCCCTTGAGACTTGGCAAAATGCCTGCATACGATTTTATTCCTGATTAATGCGTTTTTACAGTTTAATGTTTTGGCCGCATACACTACACTGCATCTTGTCAGCCGGGCAGGCTGTCACGTTGCACAGAAAATTACATTTAAGAGACAATTTCTTCAGTGTGCAAAAAGGTTGCTTTTAACCATTTCAAGTAAAAACCTACCAAGCCTGCTTACAAGCATGCATGTAAGCAGGAGTAACACGCACAAGTACAGCACATCTTGATGAAACGTGCGTGGGAAGGAGCAAATGATGGCTGCATTCGTCACCAGCGCTTTGGCGTCAGCGCGTCTGCCACCGGGCTGGCTGGAACAGAACGGGCCAGATTGTGGGGGGACGAACACGGGGCTTTGCTGGCCAGCGACCAGCTGCAGACCAAGCCTTCGCTGATCCTCCAATGTGGCTAGGAGATGATCCATTCCCACAACGCCATCAAAAACACCTGCCCCCCTTAACCCTTCTCAACACCAACACCGCCAGACTCAACACTGTCATTAACTGAGGGTCAAACTGTGCTCCAGGAAGTGTAAACAAAATGATTAAATGTGTGCATCGACATTCAGAGCAAAAAGTATGTAATATAGGTGAAGTAGTCAGTCAACACCTTGACCTAAAAACAGTTTCCATTTAAAGCAACAGTATGCTGTCAAGTAGACTTGTAAATGGTAGTCAATGGGAGGCTATATCAAATTTAAGCATAACATTTTTTCAATGGTATTCAAAATAAATTTATTTTCCGGACTATAGAGAATACAAAAATATATTTTCCATATACTGGCTGCACAGGAATATAGGCAGCAGATAAATACATTGTGAAAGGAGTTATTTACACAGAACAAAAACATATTTATATGCCTTAATTGTTTCCAAACGGTGCCTGTAACACGGCAGTAAAATGGCTGAACAAACAAAACACAAGTTATCGTCACAGACCCACTAGCTGCGGAAGGTAGCTCTCCAATCAGCTAAACTGACTCAATAACTCCACAGTGATGTCTTGGTGAATTTACTGAGGAATTTGTGAAACTAAAACGATACAAAACGAATACCAATGTAAGTTAATAATACTAACACGGACACTTGTAGACGCATATTACCTCATGATAACGACGCTCGGTTCATTACATTACGATAGCACGTACAAATATGCATGAAAACACTCCTACAGACATCACACATGGAACGGTTTAGTAGGTATGAATTGTTTTAATTAAATTGTGAATGCAAACGTTGCTTGAAGTGATGAATGAAGGCATTAAAACAGGAAGTACATTTTCAACCCGCAACACCTGCAGTAAGCGTACTCGACCAAAAGATGGTGCCATAGCGCAAACAAATAACAAACCATTTCAGTCCTCTGCTTGGGGTTTAATGAAAACTATTGAACACAAAACATTAAAGGTGCTGTTTGTAACATTTACACAGATGCCTAGAGGGCGCCAAGTTTACAATGTATTTTACACAGTATATCCCGCCATATTACGGTGTCCCGTATGCAACACATGCACGTGCATTAGCTTTGGGCATTATCAGCTAAAAATAGCAATTTAGATAGCCAGTGTCAGCTGTGATTGAATGTAAATTCTATCATAACAACCACATGACTGCAAATTGCACGTACGCGTTGACGAGAAAAACAGCAATTATTTTATTCGAGCCGGTAAAAATTGTTATCCACAAATGAAGTAATTGTGAAAAATATAGATCATTGCCAAACAAATGTGTTCTGTTAAACCACTAATTGTAACATAAGGTGTTCTTGTTACATTTTTTACTTTGAGGAAGTTGCAAACAACAATTAAGGTCATTACAGAAAAAAAATCCATAAATTAGCTGCACCAACTATAAGCCACATATTTTAAAGTGTAGGGAAAAAAATATCGGCTTATAGTACGGAATTTACGGTTATTATATAGCAAATTGACCAAAAAAACAAAAGAAAAGCGCTCAAAAATATACAGCAGGTGGACCAGACAGTCAAAATGTCATTTTTTTTAAATTGTAAGACATTTCATAATGGGGAAACAAGCCAGTTTTATATATGTATTTTTCATTAAATTTGAAACAAAATTGAGAGGTTAAATGAAGAAAGAGCAACAGCATCCCTACTACTGTTGCCATGGTGACCCTATATCACTTAATATAGAAAAAAATTAAAGCAGAGTATGTAACATTTTGAACTTAAGACAATTGTTGCTGGGTGGACCAGCTAGCCCTATCGTGTTTGTTTTTTACACACAGAAAAAACATGTCAATGACATTTAAAGCAAAATTATGTAACAATGACCTAAAACTGTAGCAGTCAATATGGGTGGAACAGCTAGTCTAAAAGTAACCACCCCCTCCCACCAATTAAAACATTGCCACGTAAAGCACTTGACGTGCTACATAGCTTTCCCTATGCTTCCTGTGCACTTCCCCACAGCACTATTTCCATTTAGCTTTTCATAATAGAAGGGTGTTTACTTGCACTTTGCCTGCGGTTTCTAAATCCTGGGGTCCACACCAACGACACCCAACATGACAAATTTGACATAAATATTGTAGCAGGAGTGGATACGAGTGGGCCAGTCTTGGTCATTTTGTGCGACGAACTACAAATATGAAAAGAAACCCATATTTGACAGCATGATATAAACATTTTAACAGAATAATCACTTATATATGTGAATAACTACACAAAAGAGTGTTTTAATTGGTATTTAAAGCAATATATAATTAGTTATTATTGTAGGTGGACCAGCCGTTTTGCATGAGTGCATATACGTCATCACTAAGCACATTTCAGTGACTCATATCCCAAAATAATCATTAGCGACATGGCATCCTTAATATAATGACTTTTGAAATAGGGTTGTCTATCATTTAAACATGCAAACACCACAGGGACGTGGCACACTCAAAGCATAATTGAAAGTATTTAGAGTTTATGAATAGGAAAGTGCACTCACAAAACCGAGCGTCTTTAGCGCCACTTCTTACGCAAGCGCTGCTTGTGGGATGTTCGCCCAAAACGCTTCTAATTGGCGGGAAGCTTTTAAGTGACCATCATCTTTAACCATTGGGGCTTTGAGAGATTCCTGTGGAAGATAATTGAGGCGAGGTTTGCAGCGCTTTGCCTTTTTCAGCAGTGTCAACACATCAGGACGTTGGAAATTCACATACTGATGCTTATGCTGCATTTTCAAGTGTTTATGTTATAATTTGGGGGGCCTCTGTGAGGCATCCCAGCTGGTCCAACTATATTAAGTGATATAGGGTCACCATGGCAACAGTAGAAGGGATGCTGTTGCACTTTATTCATTTAACCCAGGGGTGTCAAACTCATTTAAGATCGGGGGCCACATGGGGAAAAATCTACTCCCAAGTCGGCTGGGCTGGTAAAATCATGGCAAGATAACTTAAAAATAAAGACAACTTCAGATTGTTTTCTTTGTTTAAAAATAGAACAAGCACATTCTGAAAATGTACAGATCATAATGCTGTTGTTGTTTTTTTACACTTACATGTCGTGGTTGATAGTATTCTATCTTCATACTTTCTGAATAAATGGTGTGATAATGTTCCTATAGTCTAGCCCAGGGCAGCTGTGGCTACAGATGTAGCTTGCCGCCGTCACAATGTGAATGTGGAGTGAATAAATGATGGATTCTCCGATCTCACTGTACAACAATTCAAGTGTCTAATCTAAACCATTATTTTTATTATAATTTGTTTGTATATATTAATTTTTTTCTATAAAAAACAGCTTTGAAAAGCAATGCGGTTTTATATGTGTGCACATACAGTATTAGAGCATACATTTGAAGAAATAGCAAATCTCAAGTGGTGGGACAATGGATGTCCGTTTATGTGTCGAAACTCAACATAAATAGTCAGATGAATTATTATCGTAACCTGCGGTCTCGTTGACGAGCTACTTTTAATTCAATGTAGTTGTCAAGAATGTGGCTGGAGAAGCCAGTCACATTATCTGTGAATTGCAACATTCAAAAAATGAATGCATTTATTAGTGATTCCCAGAGCCCCAAAAAAGTCTGCGGGCTGTAGAGCATTTTCTATCCGGGCTCCAGTACTATGGAATGCCCTCCCGGTAACAGTTAGAGATGCTACCTCAGTAGAAACATTTAAATCCCATCTTAAAACTCATTTGTATACTCTAGCCTTTAAACAGACCCCCTTTTTAAACCAGTTGATCTGCCGTTTCTTTTCTTTTCTCCTCTGCCCCCCTCTCTCTTGTGGAGGGGAAGTTACACAGGTCCGGTGGCCATGGATGAAGTGCTGGCTGTCCATAGTCGGGACCTGGGGTGGACCGCTTGCCTGTGCATCGGTTGGGGACATCTCTGCGCTGCTGACCCGTCTCCGCTCGGGATGGTTTCCTGCTGGCCCCACTATGGACTGGACTCTCACTACTATGTTGGATCCACTATGGACTGGACTTTCGCTGATATGTTGGATCCACTATGGACTGGACCTTCACAATATTATGTCAGACCCACTCGACATCCATTGCTTTCGGTCTCCCCTAGGGGGGGTTACCCACATATGCGGTCCTCTCCAAGGTTTCTCATAGTCATTCACATCGACGTCCCACTGGGGTGAGTTTTTCCTTGCCCTTATGTGGGCTCTGTACCGAGGATGTCGTTGTGGCTTGTGCAGCCCTTTGAGACACTTGTGATTTAGGGCTATACAAATGAACATTGATTGATTGATTGATTGATTTGAAATGTAACAACTTGACCTCCAAAAACAGCAACTGACAGTAATATGAGTGAACCAGCCAGTCAAAATCTCTAAAATAATGTTATTTCCATTAAAATCAAATCTGTGTAAAAAATGTGACATTTTAAAATGAGTCGGTATGTAATATACCAGCCGGTTGCCGTTTAACGTAAATGACCACACTAAGGACCTGATATACTAAGATCCTAATAACAAGTGCTAAATAGCATGAGCAATGTAAAAAAATGTGTGTTGGGGTACTAATACTGCATTTACAAATGATACCCAGTGTAAAAGTGGTGCAGACCACCCTATTTTAATGTGGATTTTGCATACACTACATGCTGTCACCATGGAGACACTTCACATTCATGACATCATATACTCCAACGGTACAACTTGTGCGGTTTCGATACAGTATATTGTCGAATATAGTATGAAGCACTTTTTCTGGGTGATATAGAAGTGTGATCTAGACAACAGATCATATGTTTAGCATGCTGAAGGAATGCGCCTGTGTGAAATGATCAACCCGCAAGAAAATGCATATTGCAGGGAGTTTTCATATTATATGTCCAATATAAAACAAGTGAACGCCATTAAAAAAAAAACACTAGCAGACGACAAAACAAATCAACTTAGTTTTAATCAGCCCCTTCAGTCATCCAGCAGGTATACAATAGTAAATGTATATTGCTAAACAAAAAACACATCTATTATTTTTATTCATGACAATCCCAATATGTTAACACACGGACGGAGGATTATCTGTCAATTGTCTGTCTTTGTAACTTCCTTTCCAGCCATTTGTGCGTGCGTCACTGTGACAGTTTGCAGCACTTTTCAAACATGCTAAATGTAGATGCAACTCAGCAGCCACAGAACAGTTTCAGACTTGATGAATCACAATGTGACCGCTAAACGATTATATTTGGATCTCCTCCTCCCAATATTATGTGTGCTTTAATAATCAGCATATATTCTACATATTTATGAAGACAGACAAGCTAAATGGAGTGTGCTCTATACGTTTCTCATTTAGGAGACTCAATCCACTGCACATGTGCTTTATATATATATGTCAGCTTTATGTGCACTATCAAGTTTTCATGTGTTTTAAATTACATACAAATCTTTAGTAGGTCAGGCTTGAGATGCTGAGCATGGTATTTTTAAGCAACATGACATAAGGATAGCATTTGATAATATAGGTTGACCAGCCAGTCAAAACCTGTTATGACATACTAGACAATAACATTAAAAATGGCGCTAGGAAGGATTATCCTCAGTACCGTATAGACGGAAACATAAAAAATGTAAATATTAATGAAGTAGTTGAACACTTTAATAGTTACTTTGTAAATATCAGTACCAATCTAGAGCAAATAATTCCCAAAAAGGGATCAGTTGAGGACTTGAATGACACAATAAATATAAATCCCAACCCCATGTTCCTCAGTAATGTGAATAGAAGAGGAAATAATCAAAATTGTAAAGAAATCTAGATTTAAGACCTAAACATGTTATATGAAAGTGATAAAAAAAAAGTGATTGAAATAATTTCAGGACCATTCATGTATATCAGCAATCTTTCATTTCAAACTGGCACATTCCCAGAGGAAATTAAAATAGCAAAAGTCGTATCAGTTTATAAGATTGGAGACAAACACCAGTTTATAAATTAAAGACCTGTTTCTTTACCACCACAATTTTTGAAAATCATTGAAAAATTATTCAACAACAGATTAGGCAAATTCATGAACAAAAATGTAACACTCACAGAGAACCAATTTGGTTACAGAGCCAACATTTCAACATTTCAACATCAATGGTATTGATTAATTAATACTGTATCTTAATAAACAAATTAGAATGGTATAGCATCAGATAATTGGTTTTGAACTGGGTAAGAAGCTATTTAACCAACAGAAAGCAATATGTAAAGATATGTGAAAATATATCAACAGTGCTAAATATAATGTATGTTGCGGCGAACCCAAAGGATCAACACTGGGACCAAAATTGTAAAATTTGTATATAAATAACATTTGTAAAGTTACAAAGGACTTAAAGTTAGTACTATTTGTAGACAACACAACTGCATTTTGTTCAGGAGAGAACACACACAAGCTACTGCAAACAATAACAGAAAAAATTAAAGAGATGGTTTGACAAAAACAGACAATCTTTGAATCAATCTGGTAACAGTAGAAGAGAAAGTTAAACACAAATACAAATAGACCGAGTAGACATTGAAGGAGTAAAAGAAACCACATTTTGGGGTGTAATAATAGATGATAAAATTAACTGGAAATCTCATATAGAAAATATACATAAAGTAGCAAAAAAGATTTTAATAATAAATAAAGCAAAATATGTTCTGGACCAAAGATCACTCCATACTCTCTACTGCTCGCTAGTGTTACCATATCTGAGTTATTGTGTAGAAATATGGGGAAACAACTACAAAAGTACAATTCATTCACTAACTGTGTCACAAAAAAGATCAGTTAGGATAATACATAATGTTGGATGTAGAGAACATACACAACATGTATTTATTGAATTAAAAATATTGAAATTCAACGACTTGGTGCATTTGCAAACAGCTAAAATTATGTACAAAGCAAACTATAACCTGCTACCCTAGAATGTACAACAATTCTTCTCAACAAAAGAGGAGAAATAACCTTGGAGGAAAACATAACTTAAAACGACCCCGAAGGGAATAAGCGGTAGAAAATGGATGGATGGATGTAAGTTGTGTCTTGGATCAAAGATCCCGTCTACTGCCCAAAACAACAATTAAAATCTGCCTGGTTAGCCTTTGTGTATGTCACGTGTGCCTTCCTTAGGTGTACAGCTCCACTAATGGACATTGGAGTGTTACTTTCAAAGGCAAAATTAAAGTATTGCTAGAAACATACTTTTATATGGGACTTTATTGTATTATATGTATAGTACATGTTCCAAAAAGAAAAAAGCATGAAACACAGTATATTTAAATATAAAAAATTTAAAAAAGGGAATAAATATTCAATATAAGATCATTAAATGAAATCTATTTTGGTTACGCCATCATGAGCGCAATACAAGGTTGTAAAAGTTTCAACTACAATTCTAAATAAGATGTCAAAAGCAAACTGAAATCAAATACACACAGCTTAAAGATTGATCAATACCTATTTAAATTTAGTAATACATAAATATGATGATTTATCAAAATATAAAAGAAATATACCTGAATAGAACGCTCATGATGGTTACACCAAAAAGTAACGCTTTGAATCGCGTTTTTCCAAGTTTTTGGGGCATTTTTATGCTATTTTCAAGCATCTCATTATTATCGTTGATTTGAAATGGTCAAACTAATGCATATTATATATGCATGCCCTAGTAAACAAAACAAAAAGTCATATTTATTTTGATTGTTACATTTTGAAGTACATTTGTGCAGGTGGGTGCGAATGTACCCATTACCAGAGCTGTACACTGTTTACTGCTATGTTGTTATTATGCTGTTTGTTACTCATGTATGTTATGTTACAGCTATTTAAAATAGTTTTGTCAATTTGTTCTGGCCTGAAATAAATTGGCCCTTTGAAAGATATCTTTGTCTTTGTGTGTTGTATGTAGACCACATTGCTTAGCAGAGTTCAGTGATGCAAATGCATGCCAAGTTGATCAACACATTGTATTATTCTCCAGTGCAATAACAGTACTGAAATGAAGGCTAAAAGGCCATTAATGGGAGCTTTAAAAAAAATATATATATATGTAAAAAGTAACTAAATAGTTACTTTTCACAGCAACGCATTACTTTTTGGTGTAAGTAACTGAGTTAGTAACTGAGTTACTTTTGAAATAAAGTAACTAGTAACTGTAACTAGTTACTGGTTTTCAGTAACTAACCCAACACTGTTAGTAACTGCTGTGAAGTAGAAAGGAGGTAGGGTTGAATACGCTTTGTTTTTCCTACTCCTTTTCAAACATGTTGCATGGAGAAAAAAGAAGAAAATGTGTATAATATGTGATGTGTTGTACTGAAACTTTATACAGTTCGAAATAAATGTAACTTAACCTAACCTAACCAAACTACAACAACAAAAATTTTAGATTTTAAGCATCCGCATGTAGGAACTTTACTAAAAACTTGTTTTGTTTTTTTCCACCATTAAGATTTTGTATTCCAACCGCATTAAAGCCTACCTTCCTTTGAACACAAAGTCCTGTTGGTTCCTACCAGAGGAACTTGGCCAATTAAATGAACTACAAAGGCAGTAGTAGAACGCTGCCATTACCGCCAGATAAAACAAAAAGATGAGCAGGCTGCTTTGTCTGTGATTGTGGTGCTCTTTAGGAAGGGAAAAAAAAAAAGATTTTTGCGTTTAGCCCTCAAGTCCACGGCGTGCTCAGCTCCATAACTCCTTTGTAGATCCCCAGTGGTACTCGAGGCCAGGCTGTATTAAGAGAGGATCACTTCATCACTTCTGCCTGTGATTGCACAACAGCTCTGACCTGAATTGCAAGACGCTCTGCGTGAAAGCGAGCCACGCCACTTCAATCTGCATGTATCGCAACCTTGCACTTTGTGCATTTTGTGCATTTGCGTACGAAGACGACTCCTCTACTGTATTTATTTGGTCTCAACTTACAAACACCGGTCAAAGATCCCCTCGATGACAAGAGTGATCTCATGTTTTTGAGGACTAACAACTAAAAACACTAGTCAAAGCTCTTCAATTTGACAAGATCATTTTTATGAACTGACCAATCAGAGGTTGGGTCCTTAGAGTCCCCCGTTTATCTTGTATTTCATCATTATCGCAAGACATTTTGGACAATTCCCTGTTCAAGTTAAGGCGTGTGTCCCTGAGACAAGGCTGAGTGACACATCCATCTTCCCTGGCCGGGAGAGGCGGGGCATTGGCAGGTGTCTCATGCATGAAGAAGAGAGCGCTGCCTGCTTATTAGTAAGAGATTGCATCGTCTCTCCGTCTCAGTCTGATGAAGGACACCGTCTCCTCCGGGGATGAGAATTCCCAGACTTCAATCGGGTGACGCCGTCCGATGCGTACAGATGAACTGCGTGTTAAATGTTTGATACTTTTAGCAGTTATCATTGTTAGCTTGGCTAGCCCTCCAAATTATTAAACAAGTATTTTTGCAGTTAGTCTTTAAAAACAGAGGATCTTTGACTAGCAGGAGGTCCTTAAAAACTGCAGAAATTCTCTGTCACATTTGGAACCTTTAACTGGCGTTTTTTCCTTAAAAACAGCAAAACCCTTCTGTAATGGAGGAGCTAAGACAAGAGTGTTTCTGCAAAAGTTAATACAGCTGAGCAACACCTGCCATATTAAGTATCTTTACTGGTGTTTTTGCAGAAAGTTCTAAAAAAAACAGCAGCGCGTTCCTGTTAGGATCTTTAACAAGTAATTTAGCGGAAAGTGCTTGAAAACAGCAGAACATTCTTGTCAAAAAGAGGGAGACAAGTGTTTTTGCAGCAGATCATTCCTGACACTATATTTGTATATGTATATGTCTGAAGCCTGCATTACACTATATTTTTACACTTTACACTTATTTTTAAACCAACTGTAAATTCCGGACTATACGCAGCTACTTTTTTCCTAAACTTTGAACTAGGGATGTCCGATATATCGGCCGATAAATGCGTTAAAATGTAATATCGTAAATTATCGGTATCGGTTTTTTTATTATCTGTATCGTTTTTCTTTTTTTTAATGTTTATTAAATCAACATAAAAAACTCAAGATACACTTACAATTAGTGCACCAACCCAAAAAACCTCCCTCCCCCCATTTATTTCTGTTATCAATATTCTGGTTCCTACATTATATATCAATATATATCAATACAGTCTGCAAGGGATACAGTCTGCAAGCACCCATGATTGTGCGTGCTGCTGGTCCACTAATAGTACTAACCTTTAACAGTTAATTTTACTCATTTTCATTAATTACTAGTTTCCCTGTAACTGTTTTTATATTGTTTTACTTTCTTTTTTATTCAAGAAAATGTTTTTAATATAGTTATCTTATTTTATTATTTTTTTTAAAACGTACCTTATCTTCACCATACATGGTTGTCCAAATTAGGCATAATAATGTGTTAATTCCACAACTGCATATATCGGTTGATATTGGTATCGGTTGACATCGGTATCGGTAATTAAAGAGTTGGACAATATCGGAATATCGGATATCGGCAAAAAGCCATTATCGGACATCCCTACTTTGAACTAGGGCTGAACGATTTATCGTTTTCAGATCGAAATTGCGATTTCAGAAGTCTCAATCTTGAGATCGTGAAGGCTTCGGTTTTAGACGAACGTTATTTAGCTCTCCTGGCTGACATGTCTGTTGTGTATATGCAGCCTGCTCGTGCTACTCTCATGCCTTGTCAAACTCACCAATCAGAAGTGGTAAACTACTTGTGAGCAGGGCATGCCGTCACGCTAACCAATCAGAGGCGGCCATTGACGAGGCTACCGCGTACACGCCCACTAACAACTTTGGTGAAGAAACAAACGTCCTGGAGGAAATGGCTGCTGCCGCCGGGTCAGAAGTGGAGGAGGATTTAGTTTTAATACAGAAGAAGAGCAGCACGTCTGTCATTTGGGACTACTTCGGTTTCGAAACTTCAGATGTGCATCAGAAACAGGTACTTTGTAAAACTTGTCGGGCCAAAGTCGCCACATCCCAAGGCAACACGACTAATTTATTCCGGCACTTGAAAAATCACCACCGGCAGTTACACGACGAATGTATGACCAAAAAGTCCGGTGAAAAGTCAACCCCGAGCGATTCAGCCCATTGTAGCAAACATACCACAATTACAGCGTCGCTCATGTCTTAAACCATCAAAGGTTGACATGCTAGTTTTCTTGACCAAAAATCTGTGAAGAGTGATGTAGAGATGTCAGGGAAGCAAGTATTATTGTTAAAGTACTTTTTAGATTGTGTTTGTTCTGCACTTTACCCTGACTTGTGGTGTCAGTTTTTGTAAAAAAAAAAAAGATAAATGCTAGTTTTCAGGAATATTATGTTCTATTGTTAACAGAATAGATGTGCAATATTTGGGTGCTGCTAAGCGGTAAATGAATGACCCACCTATTTTAATGTCTGACATATTTTTCAGAAGGGCAGAGGTTGGGTCATTTTGTTTTTGTAATAGTATTTTCTTTATTACCATTACTTTTCAATTTCACTTTAAAATATTGTTCAGGTTTCTTCCAGGGTTGAATAAAGTACTTGAATTGCTGCTATAGATGTTGATAGGCTAGCTCTCTTGAGCCATAAAAGACTGACCTACCTACTTGAGTATAAGACTGTTTACATAAGGTCAGGATCCTTTTTTTCCTTTATTGAAGTTGTTGAATTTTGTTTTTCTTATTATATATTAAGCATTGCTTTTTGTGTTGGAATTGTTTTGTATTTTATTTAACTTAAACTTTTTTATTTATCTTAACATAATTAAGGTTTTTGTACTGGTTTTAGTTCTTTAGTTTTAATAACTGCTGTTGGTCAAGAACTTTGGAGAATGTACATGCATGTTTCTTAATAAATACATGTTTGAAGCAATTCTTACCTTTTAGTATTCATCCTTGCATTACATAGCATTTAATGTTTTCATGGTATATCATTTTTTGTCATGTTTTAAATCTGTTACTGTTACTGAAGCTTGATTTGAAAAGAAATCGTGAGTCAAAATCGAAATCGCAATTTCTGTCAGAAAAATCGTGATCAGATTTTTTCCTGAAATCGTTCAGCCCTACTTTGAACCCTGCGGCTTATAAAACGGAGCAGCTAATTTATGGATTTTTCTTCACAACTGGCAATGACAAAAATAATATTAAAAAAATAAATAAATAAAACACTTACAGCGTAGTGTGGCGCCATCTTTTGGACGAATTTGCTCACTGCAGGTGTTGCAGTCTCGTATTTATCGATCATGTTTTGGTTTTTTTCAACAGGCGTGCAGTTCAGTATTCAAGCCATTTGTAGCGTTTCTAATCGTATGGATTCTTCAATCGTCACTTTAAGCAACGTTTATAAGTTTTATAGCATAACTAAAACTGTTTATACTTAACTGTCCCATGTGTGGTGTCTGTAGGAGTGTTTTCATGCATATTTGTATGTGCTATCATAATGTAATGACGCTGGCGTCCTCAGCGTTAGTTAATATGCTAACACATTTACGAGTGTCTGTGTTACTATCATTAACTTACAACGGCATTATTTTTGTATTGTGTCAGTTTCACAAATTCCTCAGTAAACTCACCAAGACGTCACTGTGGAGTTATTCAGTCTGTTCAGCTGATTGGAGAGCTAGTGGGTCCATGATGATGACTTATGTTTTGTTTGATCAGCCGTTTTACTGCCATGTTACATGAAACGATTACAGTATGTAAATAAACATGTACAGAATTGTTCTGTGTAAATACAGTAACCCTCTGCACAACGCATATATCTGCGGCTTATAGTGCAGTGCGGCTAATACATGGGAAAAATCTTCTTAAATGTAGTGGGTGCAGCTTACATCCCGCAACTTATATATGTGATCTATAGCCCGGAAAATACGGTATATGTCTAAAAATGTGCAATACCTGTTTTACACAGTGCATCTGGCAAATTCACCATGTAAATATTGCCTATGTTGTACATATATCATAGTAGTCTTACTTGGTACTTTTGTTAATTCTATTGCTTATTTTATTACAGTGCTTATTTTTTATTAGCTCTATCTTATATTTCTAACATTGTATACATTAAGAGCGAAGGTAACACCTAAATTACCCCCAGGCGTTAAAAGTATTCTGATTCGGATATAAATGGTCTTTGACTTGGGTTTATGCAGAAAGTGCTTAAAAACAGCAGAAAATTATTGTCATATAGAGTATCTCTGACTTTTGTTTTTGCAGAAGGTGCTTAAATACATCAGTGCGTTCTTGTCACAGAGAGGATCTTTGGCTAGTATGTTTGCAGTAAGAGCTTAATAACAGCAGCGCATAGAGCAGTGGTCCCCAACCTTTTTGTAACTGCGGACCGGTCAACGCTTGAAAATTTGTCACACGGACCGGGGGGGTATGGTATTTATTATTATTTTTATTTATTTTTTAGTCATAAAAAAAATACAATCATGTGTGCTTACGGACTGTATCCCTGCAGACTGTATTGATCTATATTGATATATAATGTAGGAACCAGATATATTAATAACAGAAAGAAGCAACCCTTTTGTGCGAATGAGTGTGAATGAGTGTAAATGGGGGAGGGAGGTTTTTTGGGTTGGTGCACTAATTGCAAGTGTATCTTGTGTTTTTTATGTTGATTTAATAAAATTATTTTCATTTTTTTATCATTTTTTTTAATTTCTTGTGTGGCCCGGTACCATTCGATCCACGGACCGGTACCGGGCCGTGGCCCGGTGGTTGGGGACCACTGATATAGAGGATCTTTAGTGTTTTTGCAGGAAGTGCATAAAAAAACAGCATAACGTTCCAATTATATAGATGATTTTTGACTTGTGTTTTTGCAGAGGGTGCCTAAAAACAGCAGATCAGTCTTTCCATATAGAAGATCTTTAACTTGTGTTTTTGCGGTGGGTGTTTAAAAACAGCACTGTGTTCCCATCATCGAGGAATTTCAAAAAGTATTTGTGCAGTAAGGGCTTAAAAACAGTGGAGCTTGACCAACGTATAGACGACATGTGCACATTTCACATGTTTTACTTGCAAGCATGCAGGAGGTCTTTCTGATACATTAAGCATTCATCATAGTTAAGCCTAACCTGCGGTCCAAATAGTTATTTTTATGTTTCACGATATGAGGACGGAAGTAAACATCATTCTTTATTACACCTTCAGCATTACCTGCTAAAAATATCCCTGAAACCCCCCCAGCGGAGGTGGGACAAGGCATGCGCTGTGACGTTTTTGATCATCTTCTTAGTACGACACTTTGGCTGAGGAAGCACTTTTTTTTTTTTTTTTACCACTGCAGACATTTTTTTTTTTAAACCTAAGGAGTTATTCAAATCTTTTCATATCACTGTCAGAAAAAAAAAGTTTATGAAGCCATCAAATTAATAAATCTGACCTGTTAGCCTGCGAGGGCTTGTCAAATAGCAGCATTACAGCTTCTCAAGGTACGTGAGAGTGAGAGCTCTATTGATTGGTTTCTTTCTGTGGTGAGAGGACACACTTCACCTCCTGTTATTAAAGGCAAGGTGCTGGCCAGAGGATGTTGTCCACTTTTTGTCAGGCTTTTATTAGTAATTCATCAGATTAAATGTGGTCATTGAGAGGATCTTTGAATTGCGTTTTTGTTGTACAAAACCCAAAACCATGCAGTGAAGTTGCCACGTTGTGTAATTCGTAAATAAAAACAGAATACAATGATTTGCAAATCCTTTTTAACTTATATTCAATTGAATAGACTGCAAAGACAATATATTTAATGCTTGAACTGAGAAACGTTATTATTTTTTGCAAATAATCATTAACTTAGAATTTAATAGCAACACATTGCAAAAAAGTTGGCACAGGGGCATGTTCACCACTGTGTCACATGGCCTTTCCTTTTAACAACACACAGTAAACGTTTGGGAACTGAGGAGACCAATTTTTGAAGCTTTTCAGGTGGAATTTTTTCCATTTCTTGCTTGATGTACAGCTTAAGTTATTCAACAGTCCGGGGTCTTCGTTGTCGAATTTTACGCTTCATAATGTGCCACATATTTTCAATGGGAGACAGGTCTTGACTATAGGTTGAAAATGATCTGGAAATCATTATATTCTGTTTTTATTTACGATTTACACATCGTGCCAACTTCGCTGGTTATGGGTTTTGTAGATCAGGGTGTCAAACGTACAGCCTGCAGGCTATATCAGGCCTACAAACAAGTTTAATCTGGCCCGCGGCCTGCAAGATCAGTTTGATAAATAAAAAAATTAGCTGTCCTAAATGTGTCCACTGGATGTCGCATTAGCAATTCAAGTGTAGCCCACGTCACATATCACACCGTTTAAAGATGATGTGTCAGCTGACTTTAAGCACCCTCTGTATTAGCACAGGTGCAAGCACTCAGCTGCTCCTGTTGTGGCTGGCAGAAGATGGCGGCAATATGGACGCACAATACCTCATTTCATTTTAAATTATCCACTCAGAGGATAAAAATAACATAACGGTAAAGTGCAAAGACTTAAGTCAACTTGACCATCATCTTTGTAGTTAGAGTTCTATGCAGCGCTCGCAATTGGTTAACGGCATGATGTGCAACCTGAACTCCATTGTAAACATGTGTGTTTCTATATTTGTTGTGTTGGTTCTATTTAATTTCATACTTAAATCTACCATGTTCACATTGGTTAAGCTTGTAGTTTTCTTACCTTGATGTTGGCTGTAGTGTCATTTTGATAACTGTTTTGTTTATATCATAATTGTAATATTTGAATGATTATAAATTAATGTGCTGTGGCAGTATGCGGATTTGACCAATGCGGCGGTTTGAGGAAACACTTGATTGCTTTTCCAAACGTTTTTAATTAACTGCCAACATGGAAATTCAGAACAGGAAGGGCTTAAAGTGTATGGCTTTGTAAAAACACTGAGACAAAGTCTAAGTTCATTGTGTTCTTCGCGGCATTTTTGAAACTGCACCAATTTTTTTCTTGATAATTTTCACCTAAGTTGAAGTGTTTTGCCAAGAGGATTATTTGTACAATGTATATTTTCAGAATGTGCTTCTATTTTTGACAAAGGTAAGACAAATAAAAAAATCTGAAGTTGTCTTTGTTTTTAAGTTTTAAAGCCATGATCTTAGCAGTCCGGCGTACGTGGGAATAGATTTTCCTCCATGCGGCGCCTGAGCTAAAATGAGTTTGACACCCCTGTTGTAGATCATAAAAAACAGCAGAGCGCTCTGTCTAGCATTTGACTAGCACGAGCTAGCTGATTGGTTAAAACTGCCTTTTTAAGTGTTTTTGTATGGGGTCTGACGAGTTCCTGATGAATGTATGTATTTACAGTTTTTTTTGTTTGCTTTTCACATTTTTGATGCTATGCCAGTTTAATATTTGACAATACATCTGATGTCATAATTCATGTAGTATTAAAAGCAGCAAAGCGCTCATAACCTGGCAAACACAAGCAGAAGTCCGCAGCTTGTCAGGCTTTTATTGACGATTCATTGCATGTGATGTATGAAATGAAAACATGACTCCAAAGGCCTTACATCAATTTGTGTAGATGACAGTTTGTGTATTTTAGCAGAGAATAAAAGCTCCCAGCTGTCTGTCTTATCCTGACATTTTCACAGCAGCCTGATCTTTGCCTTGTCACGGTCAGCGGGATGCTTCGCTACCCAGCAAAAACCCAATGTACCGGCTCGCTGAGTCTAATCAAAATAAAGAAAAAAAAGACAACATCTCAGCTTCTCAGGATGGATGGACAAAATAGTGACACTTGTACTTCGCATGTTTTGGTCTACCCTTGTTTAACACTAGAATACTCCAATGTGATGGTACTATTTAGTAGGCCTGGGCAATATCGACTCAAAACTAAATCTCAGATTTTTTCCAAAGAAATTCATTTTATGATCATTTCCATTTTTTTCCCCAATTTTTTAAGAAATCAATAAATACAAATGACTAGCAGTTTGAAAATGAAACAAACAATGCCATAACTTACAGTGGTACATGGCATGGACACATACAAACAATAAGCACATATAAACAATAAGCACATATAAATTGCAGTTTAGTTAGAATACTTGTCAAAAAACTAAATTAAGAGAACATTTCTGTCTTGAATAAAATAATTTTGTAAACAAAAAATGGAGCATTGCACATGCATGTAGATAATTAATCTCCAATATTGAGATATATAAAGTGCACACTTAAGTCTTCTGTCTTGAATAAAATACTTCTGCCAATAAAAATGTAGCATGCAGATAAAAAGTAAACTCCAACGTTGACAGGGCTTTATAGTAAGTGGGTAATCGCAGGATTTTTAACCACGTCTTTAGCGACCGCTTTAGTGATTGTTCATCATGGCGGAGCAAGACGAGAAAAAAATCCATTCAAAATGTTTTAAATCAACAAAAATACACAAATTCATCGATAAATTTGATTTATCACGCAGGCTTCCTACTTAGCGAAAAAAAATAGTATCCAGAGACCAGACAGACGTTCAATATTATATTTGTTTGGGAGATGGAAGAAGTGTACAAATAGGGCGGGTTTTTGGTTGGATGGTAAATGCCTACAATTGATTGGATGGATTTATCAATGGGTGGTTAGAAGGGTTAGAGCAGGGGTGTCAAACTCATTTTCAATGAGGGCCACATCAAAATTATGGTTGCCCCGCATTTCCACTGGATGCGTAACGGCTGCAGGATGGCAACGGACTCTTTCCGTTTCCATCTACTGGCGGGCCCACTGCCGACGGCGCCGCCATTCCGTTCCCGCGCTCAATATATGCAGCGCTTCTATTTCTGCCGGTTGCTGCAACACGGCGGATCAATTTAGATTAAAAAAAATTGCTTGTGTGAAACAGGAAGTCATGTATAAACACAAAATCAATTATCTGGTTTATTTTCAAAATAAAATACTCCGTGTTCAAGGCGGATCGTATTTTTTTAATTTCAAATGTCCTGATGAGCGGGGACTTGTCAATGGTTTTCAGATGTAATCATTGACACAAATATGCTGATTCTGGACGTCCAAAATCAAAGAATCATATTACAGGTATATCCTGGACAACTGTTTGGGGCCTGGGTCAAATACCAGCTGATACAGGGGCCGGGGTACCACAGGAGCAGTTAGTGGGAGTTGAATGAGATGCGTGTGTGTGTGTGTGTGTGTGTGTGTGTGTGTGTGTGTGTGTGTGTGTGTGTGTGTGTGTGTGTGTGTGTGTGTGTGTGTGTGTGTGTGTGTGTGTGTGTGTGTGTGTGTACGTTACAATGCTTGCCAGGGATGTTGTTACTGTTGCTACACTATAGAATAAATAAAGTTGTGGTTCTGCACTGCAAAACTGTCGTCTATTCCATGTGTCGAGTCAAGTGAGTGCTGTCACAGATGCCCGCCTTTGGGTATTGATGAACGGCAAAGATTGAGACGCACAGAGTTGCTGTTCAGCAAATATTGTGTAACTTGAATGGCCAGGACCAATATGTTTTGCTTCTGCTGCTCTGGAAGGTCAGAATAAACTGTGTGTGGTTCACTTAACAACAACTCCCCTTATCACGTGATTCTGCGCGGAATCGCAAGATCTCGCAAAAATCTGCGCTACTTTGATGCGCCGCAAAAATGCGCATCAGAACAGTATTGGGGATTGGCGGAGAGCGGAGATCTTTTGTAGCAGCGCAGATCAGCAGCTGCTACGCATCCATTGGAGATCCAATGTAACCGCAACAGTAACAGTCAATATATATGAATACAAACATATTTCACATATGTTATATAGCAACACTTTTGTATTTCTTGTTTTCCTGAAATATTGATAAATAATTTGCATTAACATCGCAGGTCAAGGTGACAAGCAGATATATATGTGTATATATATACACACATATATATATATATATATATATATATATATATATATATATATATATATATATATATATATATATATATATATATATATATATATATATATATATATATGTATACACATATATATATATATATATATACACACACATATATATATATACATATACATACATATATATATACATATATATATATACATACATACATACATACATACATACATATATATATATATATATATATATATATATATATATATATATATATATATATATACATACATACATACATACATACATATATATATGTATATATATGTATATATATATATATATATATATATATATACATATACATACATACATACATACATACATATATATACACATATATATATATATATATATATATATATATATATATATATGCACATACACACATATATATATATTTTTCAAAACCAATACAAAACTTTTTTTTTTTTTTTTAAAGAGCTTGTTAGAGCTTTGTGTTATTAGCATCAACATTTCAACATTGATTGGTACATTTACACTCGTTTGCTCTTTTATAAATTTTTTATGGGTAATTTTTGAAGTAATAGTAACAATGTGCTGCAGGTCGTTAAAAAAATTAGCTGGGGGGGCCGCCAATGTCCCCCCTGGGCTACACTTTAGACCCCCTGGCGTAGAACATAAGCATTGTTCTCTCAAAATTAAAAGAACAAATACATTTAACTACCAAGTGCTTTATTATTTCCGGCCTTTCAAAGGCCACATACAGATGTGGATGGCCACAAAAAAATTGTGACTGGTCACATAAAATTAAGTGACAGGCCAGATTTGGCCCCTGTGCCTTGAGTTTGACTTTGGTAGGTTAGTAATAAAGGTGTATAGTGGATTAGGGTAAGTGGTTGTTGTTTGGTTGACTGGACGGTTGGATGGATGGGCTTTGGGTGTGAGTGTTTGGGTGGGTGGTCAAAATCTATGTGTGGTTAGAAGGATTCATACTGTAAGTCAGTGGTAGAGTGGCTGCAATGATTTAGGTGCTTAGGGGCTGGTGTTTGGGTGGGTGGCAAAGAGGGCATGGCCACTCTAAATACACGCTGTACAATGCAAAAAAAGACAAAGAAAAAAGCACTCATTAGCATGCTAGGCTCAAATACAACAGGTGTCAGGGGTACCTATGGCATATTCAACTGCAGGTAAGTTTGATTTTAACATAGCCGAAACGCCTATTTAAATCATGCATCGTGATTGACCTCTTTTGAAGCGGCAGCAATTCAAAGGGGGATCCTGACCTGTCAAAGATGATTTGTTTCAAACGTCGACAAGAGTGGCTCAACTCGAACTCTCTTGATGAGAAAAGTGGGCAAGGCTAAAAAGCAAGTAAAAATAACTGAAAACCAGAAATAAAATAAAGTATGTGCTCTTTGCAGGAAGTAGTTTTTTTTACATTTACATTTCATTTTTCAACTGTGCATATAAGCTAAATTTGCCTTTTTCTACAATACTTTTATAGTACTTTTGCAAGATCTGAATACAGGTTCCTCAATTACGCTGTTTTTTTTTCTATCCACAATTTAATGAGTTTGCCTTTTCCAGGAAGTGGCATTCTTCGCGTTTGATGCTTTGCTAGTTTTGAATTTGGATTTTATTACAGTGAGTATAGTATTTGCATTAACATACATTGCAGATTTTATGTTGTTATTTTGACGATTGAATAACGTTATCCACCCAAAAACCCCAATGCCACACTGACAAGGTGGATCCATGTGAGAAAAGTTGTTAAAACTGAAGGAAATCCTTTTTGTGGTGTATGAATGAAGAAAAACACAGCTATAACCAAAACAGTGGATACAGTCATTCTTCCACCAAGCCCTACCCACTTTGTCAAGCTGTCAAATTACGCAGCAGCACCAGGGAGAAAAATCAAGCCTGAGACCTGCGAAAAAGCTGGATAATCTACTATGAAGTCTTCGTGAAGAATGACAATTGTCAGCGCGCGGGTGGTAATATTAAATTGTGATGTTTTCCAAGATCTATATCAATGTGCAAAAAATGGAAAGAAATCACTGGAAATAATGCAAGAAACAGCACACTTGAAGAGACAGTCATATATATATATATATATATATATATATATATATATATATATATATATATATATATATATATATATACATATATTTATATATATATATATATATATATATATTAGTATTATTATTTTTATTTTATTTTTTTACTGAACAAACTTTTTTTTTCATGAGTTGAACTCAAAGATCTAAAATGTTTACTACATACAAAAAAAACATTATTCCTCTCAAATACTGTTCACACATCTGTCTAAATCTGTGTTAGTGAGCACCTCTTTGTCAAGATAATCCATCCCACCTCACAGGTGTGACATATCAAAATGCGGATTAAACAGCATGATTATTGAACAGGTGTGCCTTAGGCAATGTCTACACTAAGCCGGATAACCCCTTAAACAAATAATTATTTAGCCTAAGCCCATTTTCAGCCACACTAAACTATCATTTAAGGTTCCCCTCCTCGGACAATTTTTTTACACGGGTAAGTGTGCCGTGTATTTCTTGAATCTCCAGCACTTAGCTTTGTATGGACTCATTGATCGTTTACAAACTGAGTTCGGAGAGGAAGTGACGCCAAAAAGACTGCGCCCTACACAGGAAGTGACGTCAGAAAGAACGCGCCACAGCCACCTTCATAAGAAAGCGGTTTCGTAACTTGGAGCTATGCACTGGAAATATGAAGGCGAGTCATCCAGACATGCCCGTGTTTCTCCTTCTGTCTGTACAGATGCTTGTGGAAATCACACAAGAATACCTTAAGAGAAAGCGATTGCAGTTATTTTGGATACAACACTTCTCAGACTGCAAGAGAACTTTCGAATGTCGAGGTCAGCTGTGATTCTACTTAGCGAAAAACTTTGTCCATTTGTTGAAGAATGAGAACGAGAATGCGGGCTCCCGTGGATGTGATATAATAGGTAGCGTGTGCTTTGTATTACCTGGCCGTCGAGGGAAAACTACGGAAAACAGCGAATGCTTTTGGACTGGCAAAGCAGACTGTATCAGTTATTGTCTGCCATGTATGTCGTGGACTCAACGTCTAGGTCCAGAGTATATAAAGTCACCAAAAGCGAATGGACAATGAAGGTGAAGGCAAAAGAGTGAGGACTGTCCTGACCAGATATTTAGATCCCTAGTTTGATTGATGTAAAATGTTCTTTATCACATTGTTTACGTGTTTAATAAAGATTTGATTAATTTCTGATGTCTCAGGTGTGATTCACTACAATAGGGCCCCACAGCACACTGTATTCCAGTTAATTGAAATACTACAACACTGAATATTGTTCAGATAAGTTAAATTTAAGAACTTGCACACAAAGCAACACTGGAGGTGACTATGACGTGTGCATTTTCCGCGCATGCGTATTAGGTCGCGTTGCGCCGGCGGACGGAGGGGGGAGAGGGTCTTAAACAGTGACATTGTTGTGTGTGGACACGGATAAGGTTAGGTGGAATTTACCCTGGATAGCCTTTTCCGGCTTAGAGTAAACGGGGCCTTAGGCTGCCCACCATAAAAGGTCACTCTAAAATGTGCAGTTTTGCTTGATTGGGGTCTGGGGGCGGTCAGAAAAGCCGTCAGTATCTGGTGTGACCACCATTGCCTCATGCAGTGCAACACATCTCCTTCACATAGAGTTGATCAGGTTGTTGATTGTGACCTGTGGAATCTTAGTCCAATCCTCTTCAATGGATGTGCCAAGTTGCTGGATATTGGCAGGAACTCTCCCTCTTCTTTCTTTAAAATAAGAAAAACAAAAGCCAAGTGCAACAAGGGAAAAGGCAATTGAAAAACATTCAAGAAAAATAACAAAATACAATCAGCATTCTCGCCTGTGTTTTTTTTTTTTTTTTTTTTTTTTTTAAACAACAATTAGGGTGAATTCCAATTAGGGTGGATTCCACAGTCCTTCACATAGTGCTTTCAAGAGCACTAGGGATGATGCCCCCTTTTTCGTCAGACAGTCAGCTAGTTGGGCTTTTGTCACTGACCAGAGCACCTTTTTGATTGTTTTACTCTGAATGAGCTCCTTGATCCCGCTTATATCCAACCGAAGTCTCTTCTCTGTGACCTGTTTAGTGGACTTAAGGGCATCATAAAGAGAGTGATTGTCAGTCACACAGACCAACGTGGGAGCATTTAATTTGGTGGTCCCAGTAGTGAGCTCCGAAAAAAGAGTAGAAAGGAAAATAGCATTGTCTATTCCATCCGACATAGCGAGTGTCTCTCCCGCAAGGGTGCTCCGCACCACACGCCTGATCCTCTTAGATTGCCAACAGAGAGGAGAAAACTTCCCGTTTTCCCCCATGAGAGTGATCAATGTCCCTCCTTGAGTACCTCCATCAGGCAAGTTTCCCAGCGAGGCATCACTGAAAACAGTCAAGTTCAAAGCATCACTATTACCCAAATGTTGAAATTTCAGAGTAACCTTTCCTGCTTTAAGTTTACGAATCACCTTATTTGCATCATGAATGGACTGCACAGTAGCATTTTTCAGAATAGATGCCAAAATACAAGCGTCAAACATAACATCAGGTCTAGTTTGTTTTGCAACCCAAAGAATTTGTCCTATTTTTGATCTCAGCTGCTCTCTTTCCGTTTCACTAAGAGCTGAATCTCTCTGTATAGCACGTGCTGGCTGCATGTTTATGGGTTGCATGTTGTCAATATAGTCCTGCTGATTCATCTCAATTACACCATTTACAGTGGCAATGTCCATTCCTACATAGCAGAAATTATCATGTTCCTCACGTCCCACACGGAACGCACACTTCAGTCGAGGAATCACATCAGTTACAAAGTTTTGTGAACCTGCCCAGAGAAAATCATCCACATGACATGCAAGTACCCCTTTAACTTTGCATTGTTCATCCAACCAATAAAAGACTGCAGGATCCACTTGTGACACTTTACCACTTGTGCTCAGCATTATTTCTTTCACTCTATTATACCAATAAAGTGATGCATCAGCAAGACCATATACACATTTCTTAAGTTTCCATAGCACCCCTTTACTGTTTGCTTCTGGGGGGGGTTGAACATGAATGTCCCTTGATAACTCCATGCCTTGCAAAAAGGCAGATTTAATGTCCATAGAATGGACCTTCCACTGATTTTGGCTAATCACTGCTAGCAATAACCTCAGGGATTCAGAAGCACAGGTTGGTGAATCTTTTTGCAACTGTTGGATATTGAACTCTTCAAAACCCCTGGCTACAAGTCTAGCTTTAGGCACAATACCGTTCTCAGTTTCTTTTAGACTACAGACCCAACGGGTGGAAACACATCTTTGGCCTGTATCTTCAACTTCTTCAAAAACATTATTATTGTTCCAGTTTTCAATCTCTATTTGTTTAGCTTCATCAAATGATATGTCTTTTGTTATAAGTACATCAGCATCCATGACTTCTGAATCGGACTCAATGCTGAGACTATTCACACGTGACAGATCAACAGCTTCTTTTTGACCATGACTCCCATCATTTTCAATAAATTGCAGGTTATACCAATTTTTATACCCTCCTGTGGCTTTGCCTGCTCTACCTAGGACTTTTGCTTTACATAGAACACTTTCATCACTTTTCATAAAGGTTACAGTATGTCCCGCTTTTACCTTGACACTGGACACAGGAATAACAGGGTTATCATTATAGACATTGTGCTCCATTTGAGTTTGAATTACATCATTATGAGTCACTAACGAATGAGCTCCCTCTCCTGCATTGGACTCTCTGTCACTTTCCTGTTCGTTATCAGCATCTGTGTTTTGTGTACTGAATGAGCCACCTGTGGCTCTGTTCACTACATCTGTGTTTTCACTGTCTGCTGCTTGATTCTGTACAATTATCTCACTGTTTGTGTCATCGAGAACCTCACTTTGAGCAGTTGTGTGTAACTTATTAAGCCTCAAGTGATGTACTCTAACAAGGATACCACCATGTCTTACAAATACAACAGCCCCATCCTGACCAATAACTACCCCTGGTCCCTTCCACTCTGTACTGTCAGCTCGTTTGTAATAGACCTTGTCTCCTGTCTCATATTTTTCATCTGTGGATCTGAGCTGCTTACGTAACGCTCTCCTTATTCTCTCTGAACATTCAGCTTCAGTGAAAGCCTTCCTAGAAGCATGCAACACTGATATGTGTTGTCCTACCCTTGCACTAACAGTAGTGCCTTCGAGTGCAGGTAGTTTATCAATTAATACAGAGGGAAGGTTAGGGTTTTGACCAAATACCAGTTGATGTGGGCTATAACCATGAACACTGTGCATACAGTTCTTAGCCATAAGAGCCCAGTCTAGGGCAGTGTGCCAGTCACATCCATTTTCCCGTTTCACCTTCAGTAGGATGTCGGTGAGAGTCTGATTGTGTCTCTCCAACAGCCCGTTGCTCCAGGGACTGTATCCTGCTGTTGTCCTCGTCTCGATGTTGAAGTTTTCGGCCATGTCACGAAACTCTTCATTATTGAACTCTCCACCGTTGTCGCTGTACAAAATACGAGGAGGGCCGTGAACACTTATCCATGTGTGGATGAGGGCGTTGACCATTTCAGAGGCCTTCTTTGTCTTCACAATGCTTCCTGCACTGAACCGGGTGAATTGGTCGATCACATGTAGATACCACACTCCTGGCTCCAACTCATGCAGGTCCACCGCCACCGTCTCATTATATTCGGTAGCTAGAGGCAGACCAACAGCTGGCCTCGGCTTCGCTTTGCTGTATCTCTGACATATGTCACAATCATGCACTATTTGTTGCAAAATAGTGAGGCAGTCCTTGTCTTTATTACCCGAGCTTTGAATTAGCCTCTGCAGCCTGTCTGCAGATGCGTGGCCAAACTGTTTGTGTAGCTTGAGAAGGATTTTGCGCTTTTCGGCTGAAGACATGTTTTCTGTCACTGTCAGGACTTCATCTTCAGCTGTCGCTGCAAGTATCACGTCATCTTTCATTTGCTGTGTTGTGCTGTTTTTGTCTCTTATGTCCACACAGTAGTGTCCTGAGCTGGTGAACTCAAGAGGAATCTGCTGTTTAAACATCACTGCTCTGTCATTCTCCATATCTAAAACAGTTCCTGCCTTCTTCAGTGAGGACTTACTCAGCAGCAGTGGAATGTCAGCGTTGACCACTTCTGTCTCAATGTGACATTTTGTTTGTCCTATTTTGGCAGGTAGTTTCACTTTTCTGGTGGAATATACTAAGTTGCCATCTCCAAAACGAAATGGTCTTGAACTGGTGTTTTCTGTCCTCATCATTTTGTCTGTCTGCTCTTGACTGAGACAACTAACATAACTGTCAAGCCATTTCTCCCCACATACTGTACGAGTGCATGCCGTGTCTATGATGGCTGATCCCAGGGATTCAGTTATGAAAATCTCAGCGTCAGACATAGGGTCATTTGTCAACAACGTTATGTTAACTTCTTCTACATTTTCGTCTTCTGTTAGTCTTACTTGTTCGTTCTTCTTGTAAGGACAGTCCTTGGCCCAATGAAATGTGCTTTGACAAACGGCACATCTTGAACGCTTACCGAACTTATCCAATGGGTTGGTGCCCGGCAACGGTGTCCTTTCACTCTTCTGTTGAAACGTGTTCCGTCTTCCCTGTCCTTGTCGTTGTCGTTGTTCAGTGAAGAAAGCTGCATCTTGGTTTAGTTGAATCCCGTGCGACAAACCTGGCGCCGTTTTCGCTCCAAAAATCCGCTTGAGTGCCGACTTCATGGACGCAAACTTTAGGTCGGGGCACGCCGTTAGTGCAAGTTGTCTGTTTTTCTCATCGAGGCAGGCCGTGTCCAACAACTTGAAGGCTAACACAGCATCTGGAAGCGCCATGTCGTACTTTTTAATTCGGTTGTATCGCTGCTCAAAGTCAATTATGTAGTCTGCCATTGAAACGGAACTGTCTTTCATTAAACGATCAAACTGGTAATACGCTTCGTACGCGCGGTCCTTTTCTTCTTGCTGAAACACACCGTCCAGTTTTGCTAGTAATGTCGCCATACCAGTGTCTTTGTCCAAGTCGTCTGCTGGTATCTCCATATCCTTGGCTCGTCCTTCCAGACCCAAAGCCACAGCAAGCGCCTGCTTCTTCTTGTCGAGTTCGGTAACTCGTGCCCATATGTTAACTTCATTTTTCCAACATTCATACGGCCTGGTTTCGTCAAACTTCGGCGGTACTCTGTAGTTCGCAGCCATCTTCAAACCATCCTCTGCTACCAATGTTGATATAGACTTAGTAGACACAACGTATATTAAGTATATTGAGTTTTATTCAGACACTGAGGCAGCCAACATGTCAACATAGTTCCCTCCATCTTGTGCCATATCCCAGCAGCCCCCACTGCCCCGCCTCCAGCATGAATAGCCGTAAAGGGGAACATAAAACTGTCGTAAAGTGTTCATTGGAGAACAACACACGTTAACAGGAACTGGAACACGCTGTCGTATAAGCCAATCCACATTATCCCAAACGGGTGACATGTCTGGTGACTATGCAGGCCATTCAAGAAGCGGGAGGTTTTCAGCTTACAGGAATTGTGTACAGATCCTTGCAACATGGGGCTGTGCATTGTCATGCTGCAACATGAGGTGATGGTTTCGGGTGAATGGCACAACAATGGGCCTCAGGATCCCGTCACGGTATCTCTGTGCATTCAAAATGCCATCAATAAAATTGCCAATAACATAACCCATCCCACTATGGGCCACTTGATTCACAACATTGACATCAGCAAACTGCTCTCCTACACAACACCACACATGCTGTCGGCAATCTGCGCTGAACAGTGACAACCGGTATTCATCCGTGAAGAGAAGACCTCTCCATTGTGCCAAACACCATCGCATGTGAGCATTTTCCCACTCAAGTCTGTTACGACTACAAACTGCAGTCAAGTCAAGACCCCGATGAGGACGACGAGCATGCAGATGAGCTTCCCTGAGATGGTTTCTCACAATTTGTGCAGGAATTATTTGTTTATGTAAACCAATTGTTGCAGCAGCTGTCTGGGTGGCTGGTTTCAGAACATCATGGAGGTACACCTGCTGGATGTGGAGGTCATGGGCTGGTGTGGTTACACGTGACCTGAGGTTATATTTATACCACTTTTCCCTTTAGGGGTCACTGGGGGTGACTAGAGCCTATCCCAGCTACATTTGGGCTGAAGACGGGGTACACCCTGGACAAGTCGCCACTTCATCGCAGGGCCAACACAGATAGATAACTAATTTAAAATCAGGGCTTTCAAACAATTATAATATTCAATCGTAATTAATCATATTTTGTCTATAGTTAATTTGTAATTTATGGCAATTAATCGCAGATAGACATTTTCTTTATCTTTAATACGTGTATCTTTGACAAATCATATTCAAATTTTCCACTACCAACATAGCACTGGACAATGTTATTGCGTTGTGCAAATGGTTGTTATTAAACATTATACTTTTTTAAACAGCGCCACGAAAAATGGACGCAAACACTATTTTACACACACAAACACACCACACTATCTCTCACAGAAACAAACACTACTTTTCCCAGACATGCTTGCCACTTCTGAAACAGGCTTACTTTACAAACAAACTGTTTGACTATATATTATAACAATGTAACAATTTACTATATGCCCTTTTACCTTTATTGGCTTGCATTTTCTGGGTGTACCTTATGTTGTGACCAGTTTGGGGTCATTTTGATTTAAATGTAGACTGGCAGGAAATAATGATACATGAACTGTAAAAAAAAAAAAAGATACAAAATATAGAAAAATAAAAGCTGTAGACATTTTACAAATCTAAAAATAGGTGTGGAAAATATCAAAATCTAGGCGAATAAATCCCAACAGTGCAAAAATCAGTGCAAAAAAAACAAAAAACCGTGACTTAGCACCTCTACTGGGTGCTGTCACTTCAAATCCTCGGGTTAAAATTTAATGAAGAGCTCCAGATTTAAGTTTCCTCCCTCAGCTGAACTTGGAACAGTTTTGGTGTTGAGGGAGTGCGGTTTTGTTTCAGCTTCAAGTGCACTTATTTGCACTCCTCACTGGTAAAAATGGAGTGTCGAGTCTCGTTATGTTTGCTGGGCCACCCGAGAGCGTTCGCCTCTGGGGACACCTCAGTGCACCACGACGTGGTTAGTTGGACTACACACTATCGGATATAAAGGATCCCGACTTGGGAAAGTCCGTCAAGCCCCCTCTGTTTATCAAGCGAGCAAAATTAAAACAACAAATAAACTCCTCTCTGAGATCAAAGATGACCTACTATTTCTGACAAGAATATCTGAACAATGCTCTGTTTTAAATTGCTGAAGTTCTCACAGTAGTGCTGAAAAATAAAAGTAAACCACTCTAAATAAAATGTAATAACTTTGAAGACTAATCTTTTCTTGGATTGTATCTTATTTTGTTCTCTTTTATTTCCTTTAAGTTTGAGCAGCATCAGTATCAAGTATTAGGTAACACTTTAGTATGGGGAACATATTCAGCATTAATTAGTAGCTTATTAACATGCAAATTAGTAACATCTTGGCTCTTAATTAGTCATTATTAAGTACTTACCAATGCCGTATTCTGCATGGCCTTATTATACAACCAGTAAGCCATTAACTAAGAGTCTTCCCTCAATAACCTCAGAATTATTGCTTATTAGTAACCCTAACCGTTATATGTTCCCCTAGTGTCCAAATAACTCTAAATTAAGTCTTTCTTACTTAGAATATGTTCCCCATCCTAAAGTGTTACCAAGTATTAGAACTGACATCTTGGGCACTGATTCGACTTCAAAATCAACTGAGTTCTTGGTTTTTAATGGATTATTGTAAGTAGTTTGAGAAGAAATGTATTGAGGGGAAGCACTAAAAACCAAGTTCTTGCCATCAAAGCATTCAAAAAATGAACTTTCAAACGTATTGGAGTGACTTAAAATGCAGACACTCCTTTTGACAGTGATGACAAAGAAAACATGTCTTCAGCGAGGACAATTTCGGGCGTGGAACATATTAAGAGTCAGGCGGCATATGCTGTAAGCTCGCCTCTAAGGCCGGTAAAAGAGAATTTGAGTGACGGCGTGGACGCATTTGGCTTTTAGGCTGTCGCATGCCTCCTTCCGCTTCGAAGCTTTGACACCATGAAAAATGTTATGTTGTCTTGTCATAGCGCTAATAAGAGACATGGAGGACGTCATGATAGTGAACTCATATGAAGGAGACGTCTGCAAGTGATACACTGGCTTCATACCGCTGACATATCTTCAATTTGTAGTCTAATACATTTCTTTTTTTAAATGTCCTCATTTGGAAAGAATGCAAATACCCTGCGCTTTACATAGTGAAACCCATTATCTATCGACATCTTTAAGCTACATTTAAACCAGTGTGGGTGGCACTGGGAGCAGGTGGGTAGTGTTGTAACGATGCCAATATTTTGGTACCGGTACTAAAATTATTTTGATACTTTTCGGTCATTTTCTAAATAAAGGGGACCATGAAAAAAAATGCATTATTGGCTTTAACAAAAAATCTTAAGGTACATTAAACATATGTTTCTTATTGCAGTTAAGTCCTTAAATAAAATAGTGAATATACTAGACAACTTGTCTTTTAGTAGTAAGTAAACAAACAAAGGCACCTAATTAGTCTGCTGACATATGCAGTAACATATTGTGTCATTTATCATTTTATCATTTTGACAACATTATTAAGGACAAGTGGTAGAAAATGTATTATTAATCTACTTGTTCATTTACTGTTAATATCTGCTTACTTTCTCTTTTAACATGTTCTGTCTACACGTCTGTTAAAATGTAATAATCACTTATTCTTCTGTTGTTTGATACTTTACATTCGTTTTGGATGATACCACAAATTTGGGTATCAATCCGATACCAAGTAGTTACAGGATCATACATTGGTCATGTTCAAAGTCCTCATGTGTCCAGGGACATATTTCCTGAGTTTATAAACATAATATACATTTTTTTAAACTAAAGATGTTGTGATGCCAAAAAATATCAACATAATCATAGTAGTATCGACTAGATACGTGCCTGTACTTGATATCAATACAGTGGATGTCAGGTGTAGATCCACCTGACATCGACGCGGGCGCTACAGAACTGGTATAGTACCGAAAATGATTAATTAGTATTGCGGTACTATACTAATACCAGTATACCGTACAACCCTACAGGTAGGTAAAGTGTCTTGCCAAAAGACACATTGGCAGTGACTCGGAGGACGGAAGCGGGAATCGGACCTGGAACCTTCAAGTTGCTGGCACGGTCACTCTACCAACCGAGCCACGCCGCCCCATGTGAGTGCTTGTTTTTCTCCAGAATGCAACATTTTTCCATAAACAGGTTTTCTGTCACCCCCACACACCAGTGAGCTGGAGAGATGTAGCCAGGTTCATTCAGAGGTCTCCAGATTGAACAACCCAAGTGAAACACAGCTTTTCTTCTTGCCACTCACACACAGACCAGAGACCTGGAAATGCAGCCTTAGTTATCTTAGTATCAATCAATCAATCAATCAATGTTTATTTATATAGCCCTAAATCACAAGTGTCTCAAAGGGCTGTACAAGCCACAACGACATCCTCGGTACAGAGCCCACATACGGGCAAGGAAAACTCACCCCAGTGGGACGTCAATGTGAATGACTATGAGAAACCTTGGAGAGGACCGCATATGTGGGTAACCCCCCCCCTCTAGGGGAGACCGAAAGCAATGGATGTCGAGTGGGTCTGACATAATATTGTGAAAGTCCAACACATCAGCGAAAGTCCAGTCCATGGTGGGGCCAGCAGGAACCATCCCGAGCGGAGACAGGTCAGCAGCGTAGAGATGTCCCCATCCAATGAACAGGCTAGCGGTCCACCCCGGAGCAGAGTAGAAAAGAAAAGAAAAGAAACGGCAGATCAACTGGTCTAAAAAGGGAGTCTATTTAAAGGCTAGAGTATACAAATGAGTTTTAAGATGAGACTTAAATGCTTCTACTGAGGTAGCATCTCTAACTTTTACCGGGAGGGCATTCCATAATATTGGAGCCCGAATAGAAAACACTCTATAGCCCGCATACTTCTTTGGGCTCTGGGAATCACTAATAAGCCGGAGTCCTTTGAACGCAGATTTCTTGCCGGGACATATGGTACAATACAATCGGCAAGATAGGCAGGAGCTTGACCGTGTAGTATTTTATACGTATGTAGTAAAACCTTAAAGTCGCATCTTAGGTGCACAGGAAGCCAGTGCAAGTGAGCCAGTATAGGCGTAATATGATCAAACTTTCTTGTTTTTGTCAAAAGTCTAGCAGCCGCATTTTGTACCATCTGTAATCTTTTAATGCTAGACATAAAAGGCCCGAAAATAAAACGTTACGGTAATCGAGACGAGATGTAACGAACGCATGGATAATGATCTCAGCATCGCTTGTGGACAAAATGGAACGAATTTTAGCGATATTACGGAGATGAAAGAAGGCCGTTTTAGTAACACTCTTAATGTGTGACTCAAACGAGAGAGTTGGGTCGAAGATAATACCTAGATTCTTTACAGAGTCGCCTTGTTTAATTGTTTGGTTGTCAAATGTTAAGGTGGTATTATTAAATAGATGTCGGTGTTGAGCAGGACCGATAATCAGCATTTCCGTTTTCTTAGCGTTGAGTTGCAAAAAGTTAGCGGACATCCATTGTTTAATTTCATTAAGACACGCCTCCAGCTGACTACAATCCGGCGTGTTGGTCAACTTTAGGGGCATGTAGAGTTGGGTGTCTTCCGCATAACAGTGAAAGCTAACACCGTATTTGCGTATGATGTCACCTAGCAGCAGCATGTAAATACTAAAGAGTGCAGGGCCAAGAACCGAACCCTGGGGAACTCCGCATGTTACCTTAACATAGTCCGAGGTCACATTGTTATGGGAGACACACTGCATCCTGTCAGTAAGATAAGAGTTAAACCAAGACAAGGCTAAGTCTGACATCCCAATACGCGTTTTGATACGCTCTAATAAAATATTATGATCAACAGTATCGAAAGCGGCGCTAAGATCAAGAAGCAGCAACATAGATGAAGCATCAGAATCCATCGTTAGCAATAGATCATTTGTCATTTTTGCGAGGGCTGTCTCCGTAGAGTGATTTGCCCTGAAACCGGATTGAAAAGGTTCACAGAGATTGTTAGACGCTAAGTGTTCATTTAGCTGCTGTGCGACAATTTTTTCGAGAATTTTCGAGATAAACGGAAGGTGGGACACCGGCCGGTAGTTCACCATGAGGTCAGGATCGAGGTTAGGTCTTTTGAGTAGAGGATGAATAACCGCTTTTTTGAATGCTAGGGGAACAGTGCCAGAGGAAAGTGATACGTTTATAATATTTAACACTGATGGACCTAATAAAACAAAAAGCTCCATGATAAGTTTCCCAGGAATTGGGTCATGTAAACATGTTGTTTGTTTTGTCCCATTTACACATTTTAACAATTCCTCCAATGTTATTTCATCAAAGAGGGAGAAACTATTTTGGAGGGCAGTGTCCGTCGTATATACAGTCGTATCTGTGTTAATAGAACCCAGTTGTAGCTGAGATGCATTGTCTTTAATCTCTTTTCTAATGACTTCAATTTTCTTATTAAAGAAATTCATAAAGTCATCTGCTGAGTGGGTGGAGCTACTGGGAGGAGTCCCTTGTTGGGTTAGCGATGCTACTGTACTAAACAAAAATTTAGGATCATTTTTGTTGAGGTGGATGAGATTTTAGTAATATTTAGCTTCAGCTGAGGTAAGCATGCGTTTATAAGTAAACTATCACTCCATGCTTGATGGAAAACCTCAAGTTTAGTCGCACGCCATTTGCGTTCCAGCTTTCTACATGATAATTTCTGGGCTTTAGTTTCTTCTGTAAACCATGGGGTACGCCTTTTAGGGGCCCTTTTTAGCTCTAGCGGTGCTACACTATCAATGGTGTCGCGCAGGGCGTCGTTAAAGCTGTTAGTGAGGTTATCAATAGAGCCCACATAATTTGGGAATGGTGCCAGTACCGAAGGCAGTAGGTCAGTAAGAGTCGTCGTTGTGGCAGCATTAATGTTGCAGCTGCTATAGTAGTTATTATTATTATTAGTTTTTTGACAATGAGTCAGAACTTCGAATTTTATAAGGTAATGATCGGACATTACTTTAGTGTACGGGAGTATCGTAACTTTAGAGGTGGTGACACCCCTGACAAGCACTAGATCTATCGTATTACCGTTGCGATGCGTGGGTTCATTTATTATTTGTGTAAGACGACAGCTATCAATTATAGTCTGGAGCGCCACGCATGGAGGGTCCGATGGGGTATTCATATGGATGTTAAAGTCTCCCATTATGATTATATTGTCGGCGTGTGTCACTAGATCAGCAACGAACTCTGAAAATTCATTGATAAAGTCCGAATAGGGCCCTGGGGGGCGGTAGATGACAGCCAGGTGCAGAGGCAGCGGTGTGACAAACCTCACAGTAAGCACCTCAAACGAGTTTAGGTCCGAGGTAAGGCTAAAGTTGTTGTTGTATATTAGTGCAACACCCCCACCCCTTTTAATGGGACGGGCAATATGCGTTCCCGTATAGCCAGGAGGAGACGCCTCACCCAGCGCAAAAAATTTGTCTGGTTTGAGCCAGGTCTCGGCTAGACCAACGACATCAAGATTGTTGTCTCTAATGACTTCATTAACTAATAACATTTTGGAAGACAATGACCTTATGTTTAAAAAGCCCATATTATAGGTAGTGGGCTGTCTTGAGGAGTTTTTGTTGAAAGTATCCGTAGTAGCAATATTAAAGGCCTACTGAAATGATTTTTTTTTATTTAAACGGGAATAGCAGATCCATTCTATGTGTCATACTTGATCATTTCGCGATATTGCCATATTTTTGCTGAAAGGATTTAGTAGAGAAAATCGACGATAAAGTTCGCAACTTTTGCTCGCTGATAAAAAAAGCCTTGCCTGTACCGGAAGTAGCGTGACGTCACAGGAGCTAGGATTCCTCACAATTCCCCGTTGTTTACAATGGAGCGAGAGAGATTCGGGCCGAGAAAGTGATGATTACCCCATTAATTTGAGCGAGGATGAAAGATTCGTAGATGAGGAACGTTACAGTGAATGACTTGAGAGGCAGCGATGGACGTATCTTTTTTCGCTCTGACCGTAACTTAGGTACAAGCTGGCTCATTGGATTCCACACTCTCCTTTTTCTATTGTAGATCACAGATTTGTATTTTAAACCACCTCAGATAATATATCCTCTTGAAAATGAGAGTCGAGAACGCGAAATGGACATTCAGTGCCTTTTATCTCCACGGCAATACATCGGCGAAATGCTTTAGCTACGAGCTAACGTGAAAGCATCTTGCTTTAACTGCATATAGAAACAAAAGAAGTAAACCCCTGACTGGAAGTATAGATAGAAAATCAACAATACTATTAAACCGTGGACATGTAAATACACGGTTAATGCTTTCCAGGCTGGCGAAGGTTAACAATGCTGTGCTAACGACGCCATTGAAGCTAACTTAGCAACCGGACTGCACAGAGCTATGCTAAAAACATTAGCTCTCCACCTACGCCAGCCAGCCCTCATTTGCTCATCAACACCCGTGCTCACCTGCGTTCCAGCGATCGGCAGAAGGACGAAGGACTTCACCCGATGCGTTTGGCGGCCCGGAGACGTAGGAAGTCAAGGTGAAGTCGGCGGCTAGCGCGGCTAGCGCGGCTAGCGCGACTAGCGCGGCTAGAGCTCCAACAAAGTCCTCCTGGTTGTGTTGCTGTAGTCCGCTGCTAATACACTGATCCCACCTACAACTGTCTTCTTTGCAGCCTTCATTGTTCATTAAAAAAATTGCAAAAGATGTCCAGAATACTGTGGAATTATGAAATGAAAACAGAGCTTTTTGTATAGGATTCTACGGGGCACCATAACTTCCGTTACTCGGACTTCGTCATGCGCATACGTCATCATACCGCGATGTTTCAGCCGGATATTTCCCGGGAATTTTAAAATGTCACTTTATAAGTTAACCCGGCCGTATTGGCATGTGTTGCAATGTTAAGATTTCATCATTGATATATAAACTATCAGACTACGTGGTCGGTAGTAGTGGCTTTCAGTAGGCCTTTAATAATGTTACGTTTATTATGCGTAGTGCACTTTAAATAATTTCGACCATATCTAGGAATTGATATGACAGGAATTTTTAGATTGTTTGCCACCTCTGTAAAATGCATGTCCACCTCTGACGCAGAAAAAACATTATGTGAGTTGTATATTATTCTAAGAGAATTGCTATGTGTGCAGGGATTATCCAGCCTGGCGCTGGCTAGTTCTAGCTTAACAGACTCCTTATTAGCGCTTCTTTGTGGATTAGCATTTAGCTTTTTCGTTAGCCCCGCTAACAACAACGCCTTTAGCTTTGTTGTTAGCCCCGCCCGACACCCCCGCTTCTGCTTCCGAGCGCACCGCTTACGTCTCTTTCGTTGACGGTCTCCGCTGGTAGTGGACGCCGCTGCTTCAAAGGCCACTGCTGGATGTAGCTCGCGAAGAATTCCCAAGCTAGCGAGTAGGTCCACCGTACACGCATCTTTCAGCCCAAAATGGCCCGATCTCTCCACATCCAGAATCGTAAGTCGGTCGTAAGTGATCACGGAGTGAACACGCTGTGAGCCAGCCATGAAATTGACTGAATTGAGGGGTATTTTTGCCAAATCGGTCTACACTTCCAGGAGCGCTCGCAAGAAGCTGCTGCCTTGAAGCGCCGCCATCTTGGATAGTATCTTATTATAAGGCTGTCTAATATTTCAGGGTGTACAAAACAAATTGCTTCTCCCCAAGAATACCAGAGTGTTTCCTACTGTCGCTCGCACACAACAGAGACCTGGAGCGATGCATCCTCGGGCCATCATATATTCGGGATCCAACAACTTCTCCCACAAAAAACAGACCAAGCCAGGCACTCAGGTAATTGCAGCCCGTAGTTGTTTATATTCAGCGGTCTACAGAACAAACAACTTCTTCCCAGGAGAGAAGCAGTCTCTATTTTTGTCACTTACACACAAATACGTAACCTGGACGGATGAAGCCAGCAGGTTCCTCTTTTATTCAAAGATCTCCAAAGTGACCAACCCAAGTGAGAAGCAGCTATTTTTTCCTGTCACTCACACACACAGCAGAGACTTGAAGATGCAGCCCTTGTCATATTATTTGAAAATGAATGCCTTCTCCCTAAGCGAGTCAGAGCGTTTGACTGAGACATGGAGTGATGCGTCCGACGCCTGTCTAATTTTTAGGGATCTATAGAACGACAACTTCTCCCCAAGCCAACCAGAGCTTTTCTTCCTGCCAGTACCACACACCAGCCAGGGGTAGTCTTTATTTAGGGCTCTACAGAACAAACAAATTGTCCCCCCACACACAACTCTCTCACACAACCGCCCAAACCCCCCGATATTCGGGCTCGGCCACATTTAATTTTGACAATGTGAAAAAGATCGAGGCAAGGACACAAAATTTATTATTTCGCCAATGCATTTAATATTTCATATTCAAATATATTAATTTATCCAGGCAATCATTTCACCACCTGTTGCTGTCAACACATGACTCATTTGTATATTATAGCCTTTAAATAGACCCCCTTTTTAGACCAGTTTTCTGCCGTTTATTTTCTTTTCTCCTCTGCCCCCCTCTACCTTGTGGAGGGGGAGTTGCACAGGTCCTGTGGCCATGGATGAAGTGCTGGCTGTCCAGAGTCGGGACCCGGGGTGGACCGCTAGCCTGTGCATCGGTTGGGGACATCTCTGCGCTGCTGACCCGTCTCCGCTCGGGACGGTTTCCTGCTGGCCCCACTATGGACTGGACTTTCGCTGATGTGTTGGATCCACTGTGGACTGGACTTTCACAATATTATGTCAGACCCACTCGACATCCATTGCTTTCGGTCTCCCCTAGAAGGGGGGTTACCCACATATGCGGTCCTCTCCAAGGTTTCTCATAGTCATTCACATCGACGTCCCACTGGGGTGAGTTTGTCCTTGCCCGTATGTGGGCTTTGTACCGAGGATGTCGTTGTGGCTTGTGCAGCCCTTTGAGACACTTGTGATTTAGGGCTATATAAATAAACATTGATTGATTGATTGATTGATTGATTGACTGTGACTCCTTGGCCACGTCAGGCAGACAGAAGCAACTAGTGGTCGCAGCACCAGAGGATATGTCACATATACGGCTGCTCCCGCAAGAAGTTCTCCTGTATTTTATTAATAAATTGAGTAATCAAACATGAGTCAAAGTATTTTGTATCCTTGTCATTGCAGCGATCATCTTTTTAATGGGGTGCAGCACTAATTGCCCCGAGTCAGTTTTGGCCACGCACTTCTTCACTCTCTTCCTGACAACCATATCTGTCATTATTTTTGCCTGTGTTCAGTTCTCGGAGACACAACAATGACAGGCTAACAATCGTTCTGCATTTCACTCAAACATGAGAAAGAAGCACCCCTACTGACTTGTGATTGGTCAGACCGTCCCTAGCTCAAGCAGGTGGCTATTTTCAATATTATTTGCGTATGTATAAGGGGGTGTGGTCCGGGCGCGCCAAGCCACGCACACTTCTGCGGCGTATTCCAAGTCGATTGCAATGTATCAAAGAAACGCACTTTGATTTGTGCGTGCGAACACTTCAATACATCTGATTTTTTCCTGCGTACGCCATTTTTTGGATTTGATCGTATGACCATATCAAGTAGGAAAGCCACGCAACTGTTGTTACATGAGGGCCCAGGTCCTTTTATTTTTAGGGTTTACAAAACAGATGGCTTCTCCCCAAGCGATCAGAGCTTTTCACTGGGAAAAACTCACAATCTCACCAATTATATATTTCCAATTTTTAGTCAAAATGTTATGGGTCACACTCCTGCTGCTTCTCAGTCTGCTGCGCGCTCGGCTGAGCACGCCGCGGGCCACGCCCGAGCACGCCGCGGGCCACGCCCATGGGCGTTCCTCATCGTACCGGTACAGCAAGCCAATACGTCTCCAGCCTTCTCGCATGTGCTATCTCTATCTCTGTGTTCCCTTCCCGTCGTGTTTATTGTCTCTCGTGTTGTGTTGTTCTCCAGCTTCCTGTCGCCTTTCCTCGTCGTCGAGCAGTGTGTCTCGTCTCCCTGGATCCCCTCTGAACTTCCTCTTGCCTCTCTGGACTTTGACCTCACGCCTGCCCACTGACCACAACGCCTCGCTCCAGTCCTTGACCCTCCGCCCGTCTATCGACTTCCGAGCCTGCTTTGCCCCCTTTGGACTTCCGCCTCAAACTCAACACGCACCATCAACACCCGCTGGTAACAACTCTCATATAGTTCACTCACGTAGTCGCACTATATATATTTGGATTACACACACACCTCACGCACATATTCTGCTGTCAATAAATACGCTGATGTCACTGTCTCACCGTCTTCTTCTCCCGCTGCACCGTCACACAAAATATTTAAACAAACTTAATACAAGTCACAATCCCCTCAATAGTATTTTTTCAGTGAGACATAATAACTTGTTTTTAGGCAAAATATGTTCTGAGGAAAAACTATTACTTTTAAGCATCACAAGTTTGTTATAGGACACAAAACCTCACTAGTAAATATAGCTAATAATACGTTTTAGTTGCTAATCTCAAGATCACTTTTAAAACTTAACAATGTCTTATTTCAAGAAATCTTACCAAGACAATTTTTACTTGTTCTATTGGCAAATTTTTTTGCTAATTACACGAAAAAGTAACTACTAGTAATTAGTATTACAGTATATGTAACAATTATACAGAATATTTTTCCAAGTGTGCTTCCTGTCACTCACACACACTAGTGACCCTGATTACTAGTCTTATATTCTGGGTTGCCTTTTATTCTGCTAAATGAAGGTATTATTGTGATTGCAGCAGCGTATAACTGTGCCGCATAACAAAGTGATAGTGTCCTAATGGTGGTATTAGGGTACCAGTCTAGTCCGCTGTTCAGAGTACGTACCAACGAATTGTGGAAACATTAGTTCAGCTTTTTAAATTTGGCATTTTGGAGCAAATTAAAAGTTGTTAAATATCAGCGCGTATTCCTAGTTGTTTAAACACTGAGTGCTGTTATGTCGTATTGCAGATAAATGCCACACACTGCTATAACAAGAGCAAACAGGAAGAGATATCTGAGAACTTCCACAGGGACAATATAAATGCCGAGGATATTTCCGAGGGGAAAATAAGAGTCAGGGCACCCACCTGCCGCCCGTCTTCTGAATGTCACAACAAAGTAGATGCCAAACTGCCAATTGCGTACCGTGGCACCATTCCAGCTCCCTGTCACCAACCATTGACATTCAAACATGATATCCATTTAGTTGTAAAATAAATGTGAAAAAGACAAGCATGTGCAAATCATAACTTGATTTGCTTCCATTAGAATAAACTATTATATTTCAATGTGTGATGGATTCTAGGAACGCTAACCTAGCGAATATGAGGAACAAGGAATCCATTATGCATGAGCCTCCTCGTGGGATGGCGGATAGGATGGAGACAATCTTTAGCCTGAATACCAACATTGTATAGTACAAGGTAGGCAAAACATAGAAGGGAGCATGTTACAGGATGATAGCAAATGATAGCATCTCGTCGTCACCGTGGCGACCCAGAATGAACAAAAGCAATATGTTTTACGCAAGTCAAAAATCTCTACATGAGAAGACTTTTGATTGTGTGACATAGCGGGCATGTGTACTGTACATTGGTCAATCTGCATGTCGATCGTTCGAACATTCTAATCATCTCTTCAGGGGTCATCAGATGGACATCCCGTCACTCAGCCTTCATTAGGCGCTGACACACAGTAGAACATGCCAGGCGGATTTTGCTCAGAATTGCACTGAGCCTGTTTTTTTTGCTTCCCATCAGCGATTGCACTCTGTGGGCCGCAAAAAAAAAAGTGCTGAATGGACGGCGGGCTAATCCTCCCGCACGAACTGTTCTATGCCCGTCTCACTGCTAACGGATCAATGCACGGCGTACGGCCGACTTATGGGCCTCATTATGCATAGGATTCTTGCCTGCAAGTATTAGGTGCAAGTGTGACAGTGATGCTGTAAGCTGGGGAAAAAATGCAAGGTCCATGTCTACATATCTCATATCAGCCAACATACTGCATTATGTATTTATCTGTAGTATGTATTATGTATTTAAGTCATTTCAAAGCTTATGTATGTTCGTGTAGTCAGCGATAAAGCCTGTGGGATATTTTCTTACTTCATTTGAAAAAATTTTAGATGCATCATCTGCTTTCGTTCCTTTAAATCCTGGTTGCTCTTGAGAAGCCATATCAAGGTGAACTTGGGAGCTTGTCAGCAGTGACTTTTGGACCACTCACTGCAAGACGTTGTAATATTTTGCTGTTATATTATGTTGTATACTTAATTTTTTATGACTAAGTATGAATATATTTATTTATTTTCAATTGACTTACTCTTACTTCCAGTTAATAGAGAAAAAAATATATTTGTATATTTTGTATTAAAGTTTAATAGTGTAGGTTAGTGATTCTCAAACTCTTTTCCACCAAGGACCACCTCATAAAAAACTTGGCTTTCCATATACCATCATAATGACCAAAACTAAAATACAGTAGCCAGTGGCAAAACAAGTAAGAGCCGGGTCTGGTGCAGGGCCCATTCATCCTCATTATCATTTTACAACATACACATGCCTCTCTGGGTTTAACATTGACAAGCTTTAACCAGGTTTTAAAAACTTAGCCAGCCAGCTACTTTTCCTGAAATTTGCATTTTCCCGACATGTACTAATTTTATTAAAGAGGATCTCTTTTATTTCTTGTAGGTCAATGGGAAGTAGGTATATTATGATTATTGGACATTGATGTCTTCTTGATAAATATATTTTTGTATTTTTATGTTTTTAGAGATATACTGCAAAAATACAAGTAGGAGGATCTAAAGTATAATAGGAGTGCTTTACTTTTTAGCAATGTATAACAAAAAAACAGTCAAAAATGACAATATGACGAGAGCAGTTTTGAACCACACTTAAACCCCTTGGTTCTATTTTTAGGAAGTACGATATTGCATTTCATTTTTATACCGATGATTGCCAGATTTATTTTCCCATGGCACAAAATAACACGGTTCAACGTCTTATTGACTGCCTGCACGACATCAAAGGCTGGCTTTCAGCTAACTTCCTGAGCCTAAATGAAGACAAAACAGAAGTTATGTTGTTCGGTCCAAGTCGCTACCACCTCCCCCAACGTTGACCTCGGCACTCTGACCCCGTATCTCAGCGACTGTGTCACAAACCTGGGGGTAAAGTTCGACTCAGATTTTAAATTCGAAAAACAAATCAGCAGCGTCGTACAAAAAAGCTTTTATCAATTACGCCAAATAGCGAAAGTGAAACCGCTTCTATCAGGACATGATCTCGAGAAATTAATCCACGCCTTTATCTCGACTCGTTTAGACTACTGCAATGCCCTGTATGTAGGCATTAGCCAGGCCTCCCTCGCCCGCCTGCAGCTCGTGCAGAACTCTGCTGCTCGTCTGCTAACACAGACCCGCAGACGTGAGCACATCACCCCTATATTAACGTCCCTTCACTGGCTCCCTGTGCGTTACAGAATCAATTTTAAACTCCTTTTATTTGTTTTTAAATGTCTAAACAACCTCGCGCCAACATATCTCTCCGACCTCCTTCAGCCTTACTGCCCCACCCGATCCCTAAGATCAGCCGATCAGCTGCTACTGACGGTCCAGGACACAAGGCTGAAGCTTAGAGGTGACAGAGCTTTCGCTGCTGCTGCTCCCAAGCTCTGGAACGACCTACCTCTGAGTGTTAGACAAGCCTCCTCTCTTCCTGTTTTTAAATCTCTCTTAAAAACATACTTTTATTCCATGGCTTTTAACACTGAGTGATATCCATCCTGCAATGGCGCCCCATAATACACCTGCTGTGAACCTGTTTTTATGTTTTTATGTTTTTATAGTTTATTTATTTATTTTTTATCGTGTTCTGTTTGTGTTGTGTTGTGTTTGCTCGGTTCTCGTATTATATTTTAACCTGCCCATTGTACAGCACTTTGGCTACCCCTGTGGTAAATTTTAAATGTGCTTTATAAATAAAGTTGATTTGATTTGATTAAAGTACCACTATGAAAAAACTGTTTGATTCTGATTGACGCTTATAGAGTAAATAGGCTACATTAAAAGTAGTTGAAGCATAGAAGGGACTTTTTGTTGGCTCCACCAGCTGCACTTCAGCTCCCCTTCTTTATGTTGCCGTCCTCTTCTCCCTTCCAGAACATCAAAGCGAGTGTGCAGCATGGCCTTAACACTGTGCGTATAGCTGGAGGGGGGCGACTACACGCTTAACAGTCTAAAACTTCTCATTTTAGCCACCAAGCATGTCATCTTTGTGCCTTGGAGAAGAAGACCTCGAACAAAACCGCATGTTCTTCTTCTCCAAACTGCAGCCAAAGTTGCTTGGCGTTAATTACATTTCAACACCTC